>NW_021621071.1:5608251-5675883 GCF_004785775.1 Grammomys surdaster
TCTCTCTCTCTCTCTCTCTCTCTCTCTCTCTCTCTCTCTCTCTCTCTCCTATCTGCTTTCCTGAAATCTGGACTCCAACTGTCAAATCTTTCTTTGTGTCTGCTGCTCAATCAGAAGTCACTTTCAAACATGGCTGCTTTCATTTACAAACTGACTTGACTTTCACTGTTTGGGATTAAAGGTGTGTACTACGGGTACTACGGGTGCGTCCATAGTCCATCCAGAGGAATTAAAAATATGTGGTGCATCTGCATTCCAGACAGATCACACAGACTTAAGTCTTTGGGTGTGATCCCTTGACTGAGCAACTGTGCTGCTGGATTAGAAATCCTCCACACGTTTATATAATCTTAATGAAAATAGTTCATGATTCATAATTGATTATTAGCAATTAGATTACTTAGGCAGCTTGCTAGTCAGTCTTTGGCTTAAGAAGTAATTATTATGTGCCTTCTATATCCCAGAACATGGAGATTATGTCACTGGACAATAAGAAAAAAAATCCTCTTCCTGAATTCAAATTCAAGAAAGGAATTAGAAAGCAAAACAACAGGCAGACACACACACACACACACAACCATGGAAGAAGAAGATATACCATTTAAATATGCCAGAGGGGTGTTCTGCAGTGGGAGGGATTCGAACCCTCTCCATGAAGAGTACGCTTGGCAAGTCTAAGAAGTAGCAAAAAGCATTTAGAGGGCAGGGGGAGGAAAGGAAGATGCCCAGACAGCTGGGAGTCCATCTTGCATGGCTGCGGATTTTATTTTAATAGCGGTGGGAATCTATTAGGGTTCAGAGCTGAGGATGACGTAATTTCTTACAGTGCACATTTGCTTTAAGAACTATTTCTTGCTCATGGAGTTCCTGAGAGGATGGGCTGAGGGAACCGCCCCAGGAACCTCATCTCGTCACTCCTGCCGGTTCCTCCTCACATGTGAGGCCTTGTGATGGTAGCTGAAGGTTCCTGAATGTGTTCCCATTATTTGTACCTTTTTTGGGGAGGGCTCTAGCTTGGCCAGTCTGTCTGACTTAAGGGCACCGCTTTATACTAAAGCGTGAAGGGAGAGGGGAGACTTCAGAGTGATAACAGAAATTCCCTGGCTGCCTGAAGCATCAGGAAGAGCAAGGTAGAAATAAAGACTATGCATAGTTCAGGTCCGTTCCACAATTTAAACAAACAAAAAAGAAAACAAGACAAAGCAAAAGGAACAAACAACAACAAAAAGCAAGACCAAACCCAGGAAGACCTCCTCTGAAATACTTTCTTAAGGTTTAATGATTAACGTAGGCAAAAGTAGAAGCCAACTGACCGTGTAAGGCAAAACAATCCTGGGGTTTGCTTGACCCACAGGCATTTGGATGACCCCTAAGACTAATGTTTCTTAAAACACGTTTCAACCCTCTCACATGGTGAGAACATGGAAAGACATTTCCGAATCAACCATGATGTTAATAAGTAAGAGAGTTACTGAGAAGGTTAGGAAAGGCCACAGGAAGATCTGACCATAGATGAGAAGGAGAACCAAAGAATGCCCTGAGAGACTCCATAAACTCACTTCCTGGTTTCTAGAAAGATTGTGTTTGAATATATTATATTTTCTTCAGGCTTTTTGTTTTTGAGGATTTCATATCCTTCCTTCTTTCTGCTTAAACTCCTCTCATAGGTTCAATCACACCCTCTTAAGTTCATGACCACACACACACAAATATAAATGCACACATAAACACACACACAAATACAAACACACACACAAACACATACACAAACACATACATACATACATACACACACAAACAAACACACACATAAACACACACAAAATGCAAACACACACACAAATACAAACACACACACAAACACATAAACACACACACAAGCTACACACAAATACAACATACACACAGACAAAATACACACATACATGCACACAAATATAAGCACACTCACGCATACACACACACATACTACTCCTCCTCAATCCACTGAGCCCTCTTGGCATTTCCCCAATTGTTTAGGGCTGACGGCTTGAGGATCTCATCCCTGTAAATTAAAAAGAAGAAAAGAATCAAGTCCGCCCTCTCACAGTAGCTATTGACTGCCTGTAGATATTCATTTAGGGATGGGGGCTCGTAAACTTTTCCTCTATCTATGTGAGCATGTTGATTGGTGCAGTCTTCATGGATCTGTTCAGGCCCCCATAGTGTTAGTTCGTGGGAACAGCATTCTATCCTTTCCTATAGGAACCACCATACAGAAGACGTTCTGGCCTTCAGGCTCTTCCAGTCTTTCTGTCCTTTCTTCTCCAATGTTCCCTAGACCTTAGGTGTAGAGATCCTGTTACAGGCTTCCTGGTTGGGCCGGGGCACCCCATGGTCACTGATTTCTTACATTTTGACCAGTGGATCTCTACACTAGTCTCCATCTCCTACCAAAAGAGCTTTTGAGGAGACGTGAGGATAGTGCTTACCAGTGAATTTAAGGGGGAGCCTTTGGGAGGCGTTTGGAGACTGTTATTTTAGTATATGTGGAAGTAGGTTCTTCTGAAGGGCCTATGACCTCTCCAGCCAAGAGTTCTTGGAAAGGTTTACAGGACCAGGTGTGATTTCTTTCCAGTTGAGCAAACTTTTGGTTTAATTAAACAGATGCTGTTTGTCCCCCTCCAAATACAGGTACCACTATTGCATCTCTAGGGATATCTTGTCGGTTTCTATCTTGTGGTGATTCTCAAGCTTTATAGCCGGGTAGGACTGTTGTTAACTTTCATTCCTGTGGCTGCTTGCATAATACCCATGAGAGAGTTCTTGCTTAGAGAGGAGGATTTCAGATCTGTATCAGTTCCATTTTTACAGCATCCTATGACCAAAGTGTGTGGTGTCTTCAGGAATAGATCTTACCTCTCTATATTCTGGTAGGAAACAAAGAGTGATGGCAAGAGTCTACATTGTTTTAGGGCTCTTTTGAAACTCTTTGACCAATAACTCGGAGGGAGGTTCCCTGTGCTAGTGCTGAGTTAGTATTAAAGAGTCAATGGTTCCTGGGAAGAACGTTGTCCCCTTATGAGGTAACTGCTGTAAAACTATAAATGTATGAACATAGTACATGCGTCAAGCAATCCACTTTAGTTGGTTCTAACTGGGATGGCCCGTTTATATGGGATGGGTGAGGATAATACAGATAAATTATTGTCTTCTCATGTTTGGAATGATGATCTAGGTATTTACATTCCACAGGCTTCTTAGGATGCCTTTCCCCCTATTTCAAGTCTCCTTTTTTATAATAAGAAAACAACAATCAAGTCTCATGAAAAGCTTAAAAGAGAACTCTTGGTGGTTTAAGAACTACTTAAACCAGAACAAGTGGGTGTTTCGGTTTTGTTTGTTTGTCTATTTTTGTTGCTGTTGTTTGTTTTCTTTCACCTGCCTTTATTTGGGATAGGTTTTGTTGTTTCTTATAAAGCTGGAAAATGAAAGTTGTAGGATTTCTTCCCAAATGAGAGTTCCTCATGAATTCCTGATGTTTTATTCTTCTCTGGGAACCAAGCTAGCCATGTATCATATTCTTGCTCTCTTGAACAAATCTTTCTGACTTGGAATTAGTCACTTGTTAAGATCCTAATTTGTATTATGAATAAAATGTCTGTTTACTCATGGTCAGTCATGGGGCAAGCCTGTGTTGGATTCAGTGAGTACTCTGATGGTTTTTTCCATTTCTTAGAGGTTGGTGTCTGACATAAGCCTTAAATATTCCTGCCCAAGTCTTCTGTTACTATTACTTTACTTATAAATTTTCATTGGTGACCTTAACTGACTTCCTAGTGTTTAATCACCATTAACTCAGAACCTAACCATGCTCAACAGCTAATGTAACCCTGAGAGTGTATCAAACAAAGGACTTATTCAGAGAGCTCACAGAAAATCAAGCTGTCATTTAAAGTTAAGAGGCAAGCAGCGGGGTAAGTACATGCTACGAGAATGGATTGCCCAGTGAAGCTGAAATGTCTATTTCAAAGTCCTGTTCTGTATTCCTCGTTCTCTTGGTGAGCACTGTAGTCTGAACATGGTCATGAATGCTAATTTGAAGAAAAGAAAAGAAAAAACCATCAAGATTAACTTCCAAGAGATCAAGTAGTTAAGTCTTTAAGTTTAAATACATAGATCAACCATATGTAAGTGAAGGATTTTTTTTTTTTAAATATACGACTATAGAAGGGACATTGAGTTGTAATGACAATCCAGCAAATAGTATGGTATTCACTTACTGATTATTGGATTTTAGTCCAGAACCTTGAAATACCCAAGATTCAACTCACAAACCACGTAAAGCTCATGAAGTATGAAGACCAAGTAGGGGTGCTTTGGTCCTTCTTAAAAGAGTAACAAAATACTCAGGGGAGCAAATATGGAGACAAAGTGTAGGACAGAAACTGAAGGAGGAACTGTCTGGAGACCATTCCACCTGGATATCCTTTCCATGTGCAGTCACCAAAGGTAGACCCTGATGTGGATGTCAGGAAGTACATGCTGACAGGAGCCTGACATAACCATCACCTTAGAGGTCTGCCAGAGTCTGACATATTCAGAGGCAGATGCTCACAGCTAACCATTGAACTGATCATGGGGTTCCCAATGGAGGAGTTAGAGTGAAGACTGAAGGAGTTGAAAGGGTTTGCAACCCCATGAGGAGAGCAACAATACCAACCAAGCAGAGCCCCCAGGGTCTAAACCACCAGCCTGGGAGCACTTAGGGAGGGACCCATGGCTCTAGCTGTATATGTAAGGGAGGATGATCCTGTCAGGTATAGGTGGGAGAAGAGATCCTTGGTCCCATGAAGGCTGGATGTCGTCATAGGTGGGTATATTTCTCATCACAAACTAAAAAAGATGGCACCCCAGCTTCTGGGAGAACATTTAAGGTGAGAGCTCATCTTTAAGGACTGTCAAAGGCCTGACCTTGAATCCCAGGCAGCATCTGGCTTTTTTCTCAACTTGAACAAATGAAGTATGTTGAGCTGTAGAGATGCCGGGGAAGAATCTACAGGCATCTCAATTCCACCATGGTCTGCTTGTACCTGTAATCACTGCACCATAGGGACTCAATTTTTATATATAATCATTTGCTACCATGATTTTAGTGATCCGAATTGTATTTTCCTCATACATACTTTTATATTTCCCCTTACACCGTGTACATGGTTATCTCCCGTCCAGGAACAAACCACGAGTATTTTCAAATAAAAATGTTTATAGGGGATGAAGAATATTAAATATCGGCATTTGTAATTGTCAACCACATTTACTTCAGAGTTATAATTAATGTGAGTATGGCTTGTGTATAACATCTTACAAAGGAGTGAGAGGGACTTCCTCATGTCACATGCTTTCCTTCCAATGGGAATACAAGGAAAGTTTTCATGGGTGGACTGTGCACAGGAAAGGAAGCCTGAGTTTACACTGGGTTTAGGCAGGCAGGGATTAGATCAGCGCATAGTGAAGTGGATGGAAGTCCCACCCTTTAGCTTTCTGGGAAGGACAGGGGTGGAGCTTCCCAATGAGACCAGAGAACTTCCTTTTCACTTTAATAGTTTGAGATGGGCGCTGTCTCCATTACCCGTGCACTTCTGAGTCTGGTCCTCACAGCACCGTAACATCGCGTTCTTGGCACTGTTAGTAACCTTCGAGAAAGTGAATTCAGTATTCACAGTGTGATACATGTATATCTGAGAACGTAGAAGATAATAGAAAAAGAACCTTTCTTCTAAAATATGTCATTAGGTTTTCTTTTTTTAATACCTACTCCATTGACAAGAATTACTGGATTTTGTAAACATAAAAGAGGAAGTGATCATCTTAGTAGAAATTCTATGAAAACAGATCTTTTTTTTTTTTTTTTTTTTTTTTTTTGGTTTTGTCGAGACAAGGTTTCTCTGTGTAGCCCTGGCTGTCCTGGAACTCACTCTGTAGACCAGGCTGGCCTCGAACTCAGAAATCTCAGAAATCCGCCTGCCTCTGCCTCCCAAGTGCTGGGATTAAAGGCTTGCACCACCACTGCTGAAAACAGATCTTTTCTTTCCTTCTTTCTTTCTTTGTTGAAGAGTGAATACAAAGTAGCTGCTCAATTAGGCAGCTTGGCTTTTTGCTTGTTTGTTTTTGTAACAAACGGCATGACAGCAACTACATTTGCTGAACATTTTTGAATATCATTTCTCACTATATGTAAAATATTGCATAAAATCCAAGGAGGAATTCTTAGATAACAGGGTAAGATACATAACGATACAGCAAACAGAGATGTGGGATGCCACAAAACCAGATATTTAGATGCCAAAGAAATTTCAAAGGAAACCTTGGTTTCTAGATGGCTGTACTCACAACAGTTGGAAGACACCCAGAATGTAGTTTCAGAGATAGAGTTTAGGGTATGTCCTGTAGAGGCGAAATCACTACTGTGGTAATGTTAAGCGTTAAGACTATTTTTTCAATAAGTTCTAATTTAAAGGTGTGTCTAGTGCTTTTAAAGCAGAGTGCATCAGAGTGAATAAGTCTTGAAGAAGAGAGGTTTTCTTTCTTACAGCTTAGAAAAATCTAGTCCATTTACTGTATCGGATGAGGGACTTCGTTCTGCAATACTCTACAGCAGACGGTGGAAGCTCAGAGTAGTATATGCTAGGGCATATATTTGAGGTGTGTGTGTGTGTGTGTGTGTGTGTGTGTGTGTGTGTGTGTGTGTGCAGGAGGAGGAGGCGACAGGGAGAGAAAAGGGGTTAGAGGAGAGCATGCTATGGCAGAAAGGTTGCGAGAAAGGCTGGGCGTGCTTTTACCAAACAATCCACCCTCAAGCTAAGAGCCACTCCCACCAGAACGCTGTGACTCCCTCATAACCTGAGCACCTCTTACAGACTCCAGCTCTCGACGCTGTGAGATTGGGAGATTAAGCTTGTAACACGTGACCCTTCGGGGACGCGTTCAAATCACGGTAGTTTCCAAGTGGAAATCAGATAACCTGGAAGAAATACTGTATTAACTACAAAGGCCCCGATGATCCTACCCCTGCTCTTCCCACCACCCCAGCCGAAGAATCTTCTCTCTCCCCTGCCAGTATTTCTGTCCTATCAGCAAACCTGACTCAGTGGTGACTGCGTCACGGAGGGTTTCTATGGTCAGGAAATGAGACTTGGAGTCTCCCTTCCTATGAGTTCACTATGAGTAACAGGACTTGGCAGGGTGTCAATACGAGGGTACCTTTATTGAAATTTACTGGGAGTTTCTGCCCTTTACCCGGGTGCCATCTCTCCCTGCAATAGCCCACCTGCCATTGACTCCCTTTCCTGGTTTGATCTTTTCTAAGATTTACGACGGACACTTCCAACCACACCTCGTTCTCCGCCCTACTCCGCCCTACTCAGTCCCACTCCGGCTACATTAACTGAACAACTAGACCACTATCTGTAGTCATCAAGGTGATAAATGACGCGAACTTCAAATGTCAAGGCTGGGGGACAGAATTCAGATCTGATAACCCTGACAACCGTTGCCTAGCTTTGTTCCTAGAAGGGATTCTGTCGCAAAGCAGTTGTGTGAATAGAGTGTCACTTTCTTGAAGTAGTAAATTTGAGCTGTTCTATTGATCCGAGTTTCTGAAACTAGGCCCCTATCTGTGATATTGGTTCAGGATCTCTTTCTGGAAAGATAGTCTATGGCTGTTGTTGCGTGCATTTGTGCATTGCTGTATATGCCCATGATATATTAGAAAGTTAGGGTTCCAGAGAGGCTTTAAAATATAGACTTGGGATTGATGTTTGGATACCACACTCTAGAGTTCCCTAGGGAGCTCAATGGAGGAGCCACTGATTGGACGTTCTGGGGATCTGTATTGCAGGTCTACGCCTTTTTATCTCTAATGTTAGATGCTATGGCTAATGAGGGCAATGGGCCAGGATCGTTGCTTTTCAGACGTAAATGGTCAAATAGGAGAAAGACACTAATAACCGAATGTAACAGAGCATGGAGGTTTACCCAGATCGTGATGGTTATGGGCTGAGTTGATGATGGCCCAGCCAGTGAAGTATCTGGGGTAGAGAGACATGGAGACCTAGTTCTCCAGCATTTAAGTAAAAGACTGGTAAGGCTGTCTATATCCATCTGTAGGCCCAGGGCTGTGGTGGGCAGCAACAAATTCCTGAAGCTCACTGTCCTACTGATCAATGAGCTTCCCGTTCAGTATTACTTGGGGAACTAATCCTAAATTTCACCGATGACCCTTAATGCTACTGTTAATAATGCATCAGAAATATACTTTTTATAGATACAGAGCAAAGTCAGATATTAGTGAAAATTAGAAAGATTTCTTTTTTGTGGGATAAGACCCCAATTACTTGTTATAATTATATTTAATGAAGATTCTTTAGGGAATTGTTTTCCTAACAAATACTTGACATATATGATTGTTTTATTTAGGGGGCAAGGGAGATCCTCTGAAAGGAAAGACCCAAGACCCAGGTTGTTTCCTCAAAGCAACCTGGCCTAATGGAAGGCAGAAGCACGCATTTACCAGGTGAAGGCTACATCCCATTAGCACCAGAAGCAGCTGAATGAGCTGCCTTCACGAGTCTACAAGCAGATCCCCAAAGGAATTTTCTTTGTCAACTGCCCAGAACCCAGAAGCCAAGTTAGAGCAGAACTGCCCCTGTAGGTCATTTCTCAGAAGAAAGAAACCTGAGTCTACCTTAAAAACAAACCAGGCTATCAGTCCTGGTTACTGAGTCATAAGTAAACACAAAGAGGCAGTCAGGAGCCGCTCCTCAGGCTCCTCAGAGTTTCCTTCCTTTCTTCCCCCCCTTTCACACAGAGGTAAAAAATAAACCCTAAATGTTCTTACTATAACACGCAAAGGCAGGCCACTTCCCCTTTAATTCTTGAAAGTGGCAGGTGTCTATAGGTGCAACAATAAACAACAACAACAACCAAACAAGGCACTTAGCTGATTAATGGTTGTTTTACTGTTCATTTGAAGTTGAGGGGAAGACGTTGCTGTAACTAAGGCCCGGATGCTTTGCAGGTTTCCAAATGCCTAGTGCTGCATTTGAAAGAAACTCTGTGCTTCTATCAAAAAGAAAAAAAAAAAAAAAAGTAATGCTGAAACACAAGGCCCATTTACTTGAGAGCCCGGCAGCCGATTTCCGCAGGGTTAGAAGAGAGGGCAGCAACGCCAGCCAGCCTATCCACGTACTATCACGCTGTACCATTCTCCACCTCTGCCCCAGCCACTCCCTTAACTTGATATCTGTTTACTCTAGAGGGAGCGGGTTTTGAGAAGCCATCATAAATATCCTGGCCCAATGCCTTAACAGCCATAAGAAGGAAAAAGAACGTACTCGCCTGAAGATAACGTTTGGGATATTTAAAGGTGTGGGTTAATTTTTTATCCACTTTAATAACTGTTTTATTTTTTTTCCTTCCGTCTACTTCTTTGCTCTCTATTTCTGCCCCCGAAGCTGCAGGCACACGGATCTCTGCAGGCAAAATCCCTCAGCACCTACGCAGGACAGCCTTGAAAAGAACTAGTTCGACCCACTGTAACCGGGTGGCTGTCCCTTCTCCGAAATGGCAGGTGTGAGCAGCTGTTTAAAGTATTCTATGTTTTTCTTCAACTTCTTGTTCTGGGTAAGTAGTTTTTCTTTTCATTATCAGTTTTGTACAAGAAAGAGGACTTGAGATAAATACCATATCTAAGAACAGACGTACAGAGAGTTGGAGGATGAGGAGGAAAAGACGGTTTCCATTGAAATGTTTTAGATTTGTTTGTTGCCGGTTGTTTTGGGGAACTGAAAAGAAGCCAATGACTCCAAAAACAAAAACAAAAAAAAGGTGTACTCAAGTTCTTTGAGGATAAACATTTCCAGAATGTTTTCATATTGTTGCAAGACTAAACACAGGGGGAAATATCCTTTAATTAAAGGACAATGCTTCTCAGTTCTGTGTCAATCAGCACTCTGGTTTAAAGACTCCAGGCCAAACAGTTCGACTCAGCATGGCTTTGAGTTCCCTCCCTTTGACATCTGGGTTTAAAACAGGTGACTAACTAGTGGGTGGCTGGGCAGTAAATACATGAGAGGATCATTTTCAGAGTCCTCAGGAAAAATAAAGGGTCTTGAAATACTCCCTGGAGAAGCAGTAAGAGTATTTAATCATAAGATTCAGCTAAACCAGTGACTATGTATTAGTATTTTGAGGTCAGTATTTCGGTGCGTTGTCAACCCACCCTCTCAAACAACAGGGTTTGTTTCTTGCAAATTATGCCTTGCTTAAGACTGATGATGGCCTCAAGTGCATTAAAAGCATCATTTAACATTGAAAAAATAAATATCATGATTTGAGGGGGTGGGATGGGATATTAGGGAGAGAACCTTATCACAGGTATGTGTGTGTGTGTGTGTGTGTGTGTGTGTGTATATATATATATATATATATATATATATATATATATATATATATAGTGTTCACATGTAAAGCAATGAAAATGTCCCAGGGTGCTCAAACAGAAAACAGTCACATTGTCATTGTTTCTGGATTGAAAAGTAGTTTACTCATTACGAAGAATAAGGAGCCCTGGTGCTGTGGTTTTGTGTCTGAGCCTTTTGGTCTTTAATAGAGAGATGGCTGGTATCGGTCCAATAAATTCCTTTTCTTTTCTTTCTTAACTTTGGGTAAAGGGTTTAATAGAGATCTGGACAGGGCCGGGGTGAAGAGAAAGCTCTGATCTCATATTTCCATTGCATTAAAATAATAATGATTTAAATAGACTAATATAACTTTATAGTATGAGATGACTTTCCACTCGATGGCTAGTAGCACTAATGAATAAAGGTGACTTAAATTCATCGAATAAGTATTTATTTATATAAAATAAGTAAAAGAATGAAAACATTTTGTTCTTTATACTTTGTCCTTTTCCTAAAAGAGGGGGACGGCTTTTGAAATGACTAGAAACCAGAAAAATATTTTGAGACTCAAGAATATATGACAAATTTTAAAAGTAAGCAAGCATATTGCTTCTCTTGAATTATTAAGGTCATTGAGAGTTGAATATAAAGGAAGAAATGAATGTGTGCTTTGGCTTTTCTCAAACTTTCCAACATTCACAAATGAAGACAAATTTGGAAAATTAACTCCATTACTTGGCCACTAAAACCATGAAACCAGTCTGTACACGCATAGTCTCAGTCACGTGCCCAGGCAATTATGAAGAAAATATTAGAGTTATCATTCATCTATCAATCCGCTAGCATGAATTTTGAAAGGAAATTACTTTTACTAATGTGTCTACAATATCACTCTTATACTCTAAAAATTTAATAAGAATTTCTTAATCCGGGTTTAAGTTTCTAATTGCTTCAAACATGTTATTTGAACTGTTGTCCAGAATGGGCCCACAGACCGTGGTCGGTCAGTACAGCTTGTGTGGCAATTTTAATCTTCTTCCTCAGACTTTATTATTTGCCCTCTTTTTGAAATTTTGTGCAGTTATTTCGGTTGGCCTTATCGTCGGTTCTGTGGTTTGAATTTTCCCGTTCCCACACCCAAGGTGCACCTTGTCATATTTCTGTATTTCTGTAAATTAGCAATGGCATCAGGCCAGTTGACAATACATGATGGTATCATGTTTGTGATGATGGTCAAGTTCATTTTGGGTTTCTTATATGACTGAAGTGGCTGATAACCAATGCTATCAATGTTTATTCATATATTGAGGAGAAATATATTGTTTGGTTTTAGGGTATGGTGTGTGTGTATGCAAACCTACACACACACACACACACACACACACACACACATATATATATATATATATGGTGTATGTGAGAGAATATATATATATATACCGTATATTTATAACTAAATATTAATATACAAATAAACACATAGGGTTTAAGATGTTAAAAATGTGTCTGAAGATACACTAACCAGAAACAATCTCCAGATTAGGAAAAAGTTGAAATATATCTCTATTTTACGACCAAAGCATGCAAAGTTCTGATGGAAGTTGGAATCAATTGTCTAATTCACACACAGGAGTTTGGAATAGATCCAAATTTTGACTCAAGAATGTTACATAAGGATAATCCAGGAAGGGGCTGTGTAATGGGTTTAAGATAGAGGTTCAAGGTCAGCTGCAACTGTCCCTGCTGTGTACCTTTATGTTCCCAGACACTGTCACGGGTTTCCTGGGGAACTCTGATTACTTTATGGTTACAATCTGTTCTTTCTCCGAGGTCACACATAAAATCTTTCCGACCGACCCCATAGATTTCAGTTAGATAGCTCTAACTTCCGTCACGGATTTGTGTCATCTCCCTGTGTGGTGGGACCTGCAATCACGTAAGGGACAGAGACTTAGTGAGAAGGAAAGTCGGGAAGGCCAATGTCACATGTGTCTTAGCCACATGTCACATCAGCATTTTAAATAAAAATATAGGCATCTGGCGCTCTTCCTGAGGTGAGGGGACATTCCTATTTTCACTCTCCTCTCCCCCCTCAGCCCCGAGAGCTCTCAGTTGGAAACTTATGATCCTTCATAGGAAATTAGCAATTTGTCACATTCTTAATGTTTACTTAAGCAAAAATTTTAGCGTTCCCATTGATGTGGTTTTTCCCGTAGATGTCCGAGGCCTTGCGTTTTTAAAAATGCATTCTTTCGGGTTTTAACTTGTGAGACTTGGCTTTGGGAAAGTGGGACCAGATGTTGAAATATCTCTGAGATAGGCATATGGTCATTTGATCTGAACATACTGGTTTCTCTTCCGGGAGAACTTGATGTGCCACACAAATACATGGTGGTTTTCAGTTTATAGAATTGATAATGAAAGAAAAAACACATGAGTTGAAAAATCATTCCTAATCATGCTGGAGATCGCTGCAAATGGGAGAATTGAAGGTATTATTAATGACAGAAAAGTTACAGATACCAAACCTACTTCCTTGAGTCATAAGTCAAACAGGAAATGGCCCAATTTTCTCACACCCTTCTTAGCTAGGACAGGTCAGGGAGTATCCGAGAGGCTTAGCATTTCCTGGGCATCTGGGTAAGCAGAAGTATGGAACTTTCTATGGGAAGATGTAGGATAATAAAATCTAGACACGGAGCATCATGTGACCATCAGGTCTCAGTAAGAAAAGCACAGAGGCACACTACCAATCTTCACATGTGCACAGTGAAGAGAAGGGCTTAAGCCAGCCAGCCAGCCAAAGGCATTTGCACCGGAAATGATCAGTGCATAAGGGAGATGGGACTGTTCTGAAGGTTAGTGTGAACAGGAAGCAAATCCAGGGACCAGTGATCCAGTGTTCATTGTCTTTTCCATACTGGCTGTGTCCAGCTTCATCAAGAGCTGTAGAAGTTAGGTCCCCAGTTCTTCCTCCCAGCCCCATACTCCCAGAAATAAGACTCAGACTCAAAATATATTTATAAATACCTTGGCTGTATAGTCACACTCTTCTCTGACTAGATCATAACTTAAGATAACTCATTTATTTTTATCTACATTCTACCATGTGGCTAGTTACCTGTGCTTAGATACCACGCATGGATGTCTGCACATCTTCCCCGGTGGATCTTTCCCAGCCTAGGCCTACCCCAGAGTTCTTTCTGGATCCCAGATGTTGCACCTTCTATTTCTTGCCTAAGCCATAGGCTTTTGAATTGACAGGCGATGCCTTCATACAATACACAAGATATTCTCTCTACAAGAGCTTGCATGCAAAGCAGGCATATCTCTGAGATAAAGGTGTATCACAAATAATAGGACACAATTATATTTTATTCTGTCAGCTGTTGAAAAGCTCCACAATAAACAGTTAACTGTGGTTGAAATCTATGACCATTGTTAATACAGCAGCTGCTTGTCATTGTACAGTTAATGCTATCCAGTTGAACTATGGGATAAGGGAAGGTGTAAGGGCCCAACTGTAGCAAGCTTAATTCAAACAGGTGCCCCTTCACCAGCTGTCCTTCCTTGGAGGGGCTAGCTTCTCTGTGTGTTACAGTTTGTCATCTACACAAATGATGACCGAAGCTCAGTCTACCTCCTTAGATCACTGTGAGTTAATATGCACAAAGGACTTAAGACAACAGTAGGTGCTTATGAAAAATGATGTTTCAACCAACATTTCAGAAGCATTTTAAACGAATGAGATATGAAACTATTTCACATTGTGACGAATAATGTTCCATGTTGAATTTTGGAACAGAGGAGAAACTAACTCAGAAAGAATTTATGATAAGGCAATAATTCTTCTATTGCAGTTGAAGACATTGAATAAAAATGTTTATCCATGCCAACTATGATTCAGATCTCAAACCTCCCCACACTATTGCTTTGTGTGCTAACATACGCTCATTGGCTCTTCTCTGCTCCACTTCCTCCCTGTATAGACAGGCTGGCACTTTTACCTAGAAGGACTAACTATAAAGATTAACTAAGAAACTTTATGACAACTTATAAGCATGGATTGGTATGTAGTAGTTTAATTGATACTATTTTTATCCCAACGATGGCTCATATTGCTTTTTCATATAAAATCTCGCCCCTCAGATGATTGTATTTTGTGCAGAGTAGGCTTTTAAAACATAAGCATAATTTTAATCCAACTCTACGATCTTCTTTTCTCATAAGGCAAGAAGTCTGTGGAAATCAGGGGACTATACCCTCAACAATGCTGGCCTCCACTCTAGATAGATGAGGTCCCAAATATTCCCACCCAAGTGGTTTTAAACCTGTTGCTGTTGATTACACAGACTCTTCTCCACTAATAACCATTGGGGGGCTACTGTAAGCTGAGCTTAGGTTCCTAGGTACTCATGAATTTCTGTCAAGTTCTGCAGAGCTCAAATCAGAAGAAGTTAGTTCTGGGTGATGTCTTGCCATTCTCTTCCTGACATTTTGTTGATTCCAGGATATTTTCTGTCTTAGTTGGCTTGGGTCTTGTTTTAGCCAGCATTTGTATTCCTGCACAAAACATCATGACCAAGAGCAAGTTGCGGAGGAAAGGGTTAATTCAGTTTACACTTCCACATTGCTGTTCATCACCTAAGGAGGTCAGGACAGGAACTCACACAGGGCAGGGATTTGGAAGCAGGAGTTGATGCAGAGGCCATGGAGGGATGTGGCTTACTGGCTTGCTTCCCCCTGGGTTGCCCAGTTTGCTTTCTCATAGAACCCAGGACTACCAGCCCAGGGATGGCACCACCCACAATGGGCTGGGTCCTCTACCCTTGATCCCTAATTGAGAAAATGCCTAACAGCTGGATCTCATGGAGGCATTTCCTCAAGGGAGGCTCCTTTCTCTGTGATACCTCCAGTTTGTGTCAAGTTGACACACAAAACCAGCCAGTACAGTCCTCCATAAGAAATTATCATGGATTGGTAGTTGAAACAACCGAAATTCATTTCTCACATTCTGAAAGCTGAGAGGTCTAAAATTGAGTTGGGTGTCCATCAAGGGTCCTTCTGCCTTCTCATTTTTTGTCACATGGTTCTTCCCAGAGGTTAAGATGATGGGCAGAGACAGATCTCTCTTGGAAGGTCCTCAATCTCACTGCATTAAGAGCCTAGTTTTGATGGCCTCATTTAACCTAAATTATCTCCTAAAAATTCTGTTTCTAAATATAGTCATTAAAACAGCATCTTATGTGAGAGTCTAAGAAATTCGAATCAGATTATTGCTTGTTCATCTGTAAATACCAAAATTGCCTACATTCTCAGAATACTAATTCAGACCAACCACGTCCTAATTGTAAAAACCAAAGATGTCACATTAGAACCGGGTGAGAATCACAGCAGTTCTCCTGAAAGTGAAACCAGAGTGAAGATGGGCCAGTTAGTTCTCTGTGGCCACTGATGCCAGGCATAGAGCCAACTTATTAACACCTTCCACTGCCCAGTCTTACAAGCAAAAATATCTAGATCAAGACATGTCTTAACAACTTAACACATCCTTAGAGATAAAGGAGAAGTGTGCAGGAGGCCTCACGGGATCATGATGATGGCCCATCTCAAGACAACAGGAACGGAACTGCTCTATATTTATTTCATCAACTTGATAGAAGACACATCTACTTCTAAGCTTAGCTGTAGCATTTACGGATGTCCCTAATGATGTTAGGCTTGTCGTCTTTACATATGAAATTCTCCAATGAGATGAGAAAGATGTTTTAAGCAGTTATATTTTCATCTTAAAACTAATATATAGAAAAAAAGAGGTAGTGACAAGAATGGACATGAGAGTTTAGCCAATTTCAATGTCTGAGAATGCATCCTGTGTAATTATGGAGACGGGAATTAGAGAAAACATTCTTCATTTCCGAAACAATTGAGTACTCTTTATTTTCAAGGTTATTGTTACAGGTAATGTTTGGTGGCTGAGAAAACCTAATATGGTTTGAGGGTCAAATAAATGAGATATATATGTGCAGTCTAATTAATACAGTATTATATATTAATAATGTGTACTTGTGTTAATTGTAATTACTTGTAATTAACTACACTTAATATTAATCAAGCATAATTACAAGTGTAATTAAGTATAATTACAAAAATGCAATTAATTAGTAAAATGTAAATATATTAATAATGTAGTAATAAAGTGTAAGAGGTTGTCATCATTGCTATTTTTTGAGATCATGATATAGTTACATCACATCCCCCTTCCATTTCCCCCTCCAGACCCTGCCATATAGATTTCTGTGTTCTTTTTTAAGTTCCGGATACACAACAATTACTAGCACAGTGAATATTAGTTTTAGTTAAAGTTAAAGGCCAGAGTAACTATCAAGACGATCAGTGTGAGGGCGTGAGGGCAGAGGAGGAAATACAGAGATGGATAAGTAGCACTAAACACCATGACAACCTACTCCTGTAGAAGCTTCCTACAGTCTATACACACAGACAAGGGATATACATGGAGTTACCATGTAATAGAGGACACAGTATCCCCACAAGACATCATATAGTGCCAAATAAAAGTCCCAGTGCCCGGAATGGGTTACTTTCTTTTAGTTGTTGGCCAAAACGGTCCCATAGACTTCCCCAAACATTGCAGGCAATTGCTAACATGATTAGCTATCTTCTACAACTTGATGTTAAGACCTTACTGCTTAAGATACCACATATCTATGTTATCAAACATGGAGAAATCTGGGTGGAAATGAAAGCCTCAACCCGACTGGCTAAATGCTATTCATTCTACAGGAGAAGCAAAGTATCATCAGTTTCTCCCATTAGAGCTGTAATAACAACCTGCTTGCAAAATATGCCCACTGGGGCAAGAGCGGTATGAACGTTACAGGAGTAACCAACCACTTTTTCATTGGATCTCATGAGGAGGAATCTATTCCCGATACCATTAGAGAGGTCAAGAACCTGAGTCTAGATAGATCATGGGCCCTAAAGGAAAACCTGTGACTACTATTCTGTTAAATGAACATAGCAATAAAATGACTCCTAATGACATATCACCACACCCATAGATCAGGATATCCCTCAACCCTCTTCTTGCAGCAGATGGTAATTAACAGAGGGACAAACAACTGGACAATATGCTGAGTGAGACTTTGGAGTGCTCAGTCCTGAATGGGATTTTTTTTTTTTAAATTGTATTTCTCCCGTATAGACTCAGGGATCTACGCAGATGAGAGGGGGTAGAAATATCGTGAGAGCCAGAGGTGCTTTTAAAGAAACAAACATGACAGGATAGATACATATAGAAACTCACAGACACAGTGAAAGCGTGTTTGAGATCTGTACAAGCTCGAGGGAGACAAAATCCCAGCACAAAGGAGGAAAAGTGGGCAGAGACTCCCAGCCCTAGCCAAGAAGCTGTTCACAAATGCTAGCAGCTGAGAGTAGAAAAATCGGTTTTCTTCAATGGAGTGACACCAGGCATAGCAGGCATACTCCAGGCTGCTCATCGGTGTTGGCCAGCACAAAACCAGACGAAAAATCTGGTGGATTTTTCGTTTGTCTTTATTTTTAAGAAGAGAGAAAGAATATGAAATTGAGTGGGAAGAGAGGCAAGGTGGCGTGTGAGTTGGGGGATGAAAACGAATATGATAAAAAAAAAATCAACTATCAAATTCTTAAAAAATAAAGACTTAAAAAGATGATCAGTGTAAACATACTTGTAAAGGGGGGAAGAAAAACCAGAAAATATAAACAAGGAAATCCATTAATTAGCAAGAAAAATGTGATCATTATAAAATCACTATCAGAAAGCCTTGTTAACATTTCACACGAATTCTCGCCCTCTGATTGGCTGACTAGCACCTGCGAACCTGGGCCCTTATCTGGGCTAATATTTGTCAATATTAGCTGTAGGGGGAGGAAGGGGAAATGAGGCTCACAACTCTCAACTTCTATTAATTTATTTGTATAGCATCTATGTATGCCTGCATGTGAAAGAGTTAATTGCATAGGTTATTGGCTAACAGATGAAGGTTTTTTTTTTTAATTGCATTAGAATAATTGGGGCAATTTTTGTAGGAGTTAAAGCACGTAGGAAGGGTCGATTGGTTAGGAGTTGGTCTGGAGTTTCAACCTTGTGACTATAATCTATCAGGTGCAGTTACTTTATCTTAACACACAGTTTGGACTTAGAAGACTTCCGAGGTTTTCGAGGCAAGCGAGATTCCATGTCTCCTCAGCTGCTCAATGAACTCCCTATTCTTTTCACAAGCCCTTTGACCTGATTTCTATCACAAACTTAACGAGAAAGCACTTGAGGTTCTGCTTGAGGGTCGCAGGCATACGGTTCAACTATGCATACATGAAAGCAGTGACAGTCCAAGGTCATTGGAGAACTCAGACATTTCTTTGTTAGAGTATGGAGAGTCAGAAACATCTAGAAAGCCCTCCAAGGCCTCCTATGTCTGGTATGTTACTGGGGCTGCTCTTAATATATCTACCTAATAATATATCCTTGATTTTTTTGAGGCATATATATATATATATATATATATATATATATATATATACCTTGAGAGACAATGGTTTTCCTTATACTAAAGTAAAATGTGTTTCACATTTTATGTGTTGGCCATGTTCCAAATTAAATAATCTGGAAAAGCCATTAAAGGAATTTAAGACTGTAAAATACTGTTCCCTGTTGTTTCTTTTCTCTGGGTAAGCCTTACTACCTAAAATAATTTTTTTAAGTTTATTTGAATTTAAAAATATTAATTAATATATACCATCACTTCTTGATTTCACATTTTGTCAAATGTTCTACTATTATCTCTTTACAAATGCCTGTCTTCCTCAGAAACCCTGAATGCATACTGGATGGTGAGAGTTATGCCTTTCTTTCTTGGTCCAACATAGAGTCCAAGCATCAGATCCAGAAGTATATTAAGGGTATCTTATCTTTAAACCATAGGAAAGATTCCACATGATGGGAATTAAATCCTGGGTAATGTCTTTTACCTCCTAGCAGAGGTCTCTTCTTGTCGTAACACTATGAAAGGACTGTGATTCTTATCAGTCCTGTATACGTCTATAGAGCACTTCAGGATGTAATGGTCTGGGTATTGATGAACTATTCCAGCAGTCATAAGAGTGGGGTTTATGGAATTAGCATTTTACTGTATCTTTGTATTCTAACGTTCTTCCCCCCACCCCCTTTTCTCCAGCTATGTGGTACACTGATCCTGGGACTGGCCATATATGTGAGAGTAAGCAAGGATGGAAAAGAGGTAAGTGTAGATACACAAAACAACTCTATCTCGATAATGAGAAGCAACGACAATAATAATGACAGATAGTATATGTCCTATAACATTTTTCTTAAATATCTCTCTTATCATCCGTGAGGTTACATGAGTTTATACTTTAGAAGGTCAAAATTACTTATATGCCTTGCACGGAGCAGTCCTTCTGGAGAGCCGAGAGGGGTGTGCAATGGGTACAGAAGCATCCATGTACATTAAGGAAAAACCATTTCTCTGGCCTGGGTAGAGATCTAACGTTACAAGCTACCCAAAAACGAGTTAGTCAACCCAAGTGATTGGGCTAGTCAATCACTTGGCCAAGGGGCCAGTCCTCAGGAAGGCTGATTTACCTTAAGCCGTTTTTAAGAATATGGGAGGAATTATATCCTCAGTGAGATAATGTATTTTGCCTTTGCAGAATCCCAGCCCCCTGTGGAGTCAATAATGGAGCATGGGCATGCAGCTGGGTTAAGCCTGCCTGTTCTTCTGAGTCCTTTATCCGTATCACCCAGTGCAGTCCTGACATGATGTCTATTCTAATGCCACCCCCAGCCTGTTTCTTTTATATGGCTGTTTGTCTGACCTGCATGGCTGAACATAACAGCTCAAATCAAATAGCCTGGCTTTCTCTCTTCTGATTAGCCATCTTCCTCCTCCAGGAAGCTGCCAAGATTTATAGCTCGGTTTTGCTTGTAAGCTCAAGTAAACTTATCCTTGAGGTTTCTTCTGAGCCCATTCTTAAACTGTTTTATCACTGAGACTAAGAACCCTGAGCGATGACCCCAGTTTCCCTGGTAACATGTGTCATCCATCCCAGATAAGGCTCTCTCCCAAATTCCAGTATCATTATTCTCAAACTAGAAAGACTTCAGCACAGGGAGATGTGGGAAGGGGTTTACGTAGAATCTTGCCTCCTTCACTACTAAAGGCCAGCCTGACGAACAGCTTGGGGACACAGAACACCTTTCCTCTCCATCAAGCGCAACTTCTATGCCACATTCTGATAATCATGTAGCTAATTCCAGGGTGGCTGGTGCAAAATGGAAGGAGATGAGATGTTTTCTTGGAGACGAGTGTGACTCCAGATTTCAAGGGCAGCACAGTTCAGGGACAGGTGGCATTAACGTCTTGCAACTGGAGCTTGAGACAACCATTTCCACCTGAGACTGTCACTCACACTAGTGTGACTCACACTAGTGTGACTCACTCACACTCACACTAGTGTGACTCATTCACACTAGTGTGACTCACTCACACTGGTGTGACTCACTCACTAGTGTGACTCACTCACACTGGTGTGACTCACTCACACTGGTGTGACCCGGATACTGTTCAGCTTCTCCATCCAAACAGTTAACAAGATCCATCTTCGCCCACTCCATACCTTTTCACCCCCCGGGGACGATGCTCTGATTGACGTATCACCAGGTTTGGAAGTTTGGTTTGTAGGCACAATTCCAGCCCCAATCTTTGGACTCAACACCTATTATTTTTATTCCATGCCCCAAATGCGGGAGGAGGAAGAAAGCATGAGGGGGTGTGGGCGGGTTATTGTTTCAGATTTATCCAAAATAGCACCACGCTGGCTTCACTTCTTGATGCTCTTATCTTCATCTCCCTTCTCCCCACTCAGTTCAAAGAGCCCCCTGCTGCCTGCCTTACCATTCTCGGTTCCTGCAGAGCAGCTTGCTCAAGGTTGTGAAGGCAGGCTCTTGTGGGGGTGGGGGGGGTCAGATCTTCTATTGTTAGAGCCTTTTCAAAGGTTTTGTTCCAATAGTTTTCCTCCCTTAAGAAGAATTCTGATTCTTATAGAATGTTACAATGATACTATTAAGCCAGAAGTGAGGACAATGCTTTAAACCGATTTAAACACATTGTATCATTGTATCATGGTGTGACTAGCTGCCTTTAGACACAGCTTAGTGGGGAGAAGGACTAAAAGCGAACTAAGCTGGTTTGTTTCCTTTTTAAAATATGGGTAGATTTTCCATAAATATATCCCCCCTTTCTTTCATCTCCTCTTTCTTCCTCTTCCTCTTCCTCTTCCTCTTCCTCCTCCTTCTCCTCTTCCTCCTCTCCCTCCTCCTCCTCCTCCTCCTCCTCCTCCTCCTCCTCCTCCTCCTCCTCCTTCTCTCCCTTCTTTCCTTCTCTTTCTCTAGCTCTCTCTTTTATTTATCTTCTTCTATCCCAAGAGAGTCCAGATCATCCAAAGCAATTAGGCATTTCCTTCTTCTGTACTTTACCTGGTGAATAAACTAGGAGGGGCTGGGTGGAGCAGGTAGGCGTGCCTTCCAGTTCGTCAGAATTCCATTTATTATTTATACTGATAAATATGCTCTAAGTTCCTGATGGCCTGAGAGGAGAAAGAGAGTTTTACAATCTGCCTGACTTTGACGCTCATAATTAAAAACAAAGAGTGACAAGCAACCACTATTTTGAAAGTACTTTAGACTTTTGAAGGTCTGTCCACAGCCTAAATTTTATATCATTATTTGATTTGTGGTCAACATTTTCTTTCTCCCCAGTGTTTCTGTTAAGCAAACGTGGTGTTTAGTCTGTTAAGAGACAACACACATTGAATGGATTAAAAGAGAGCTGTTGTCCTTGAGAGAATGTGAGCCCACATCTGGGAGTGAAACGGATGGAGGGGGCTAGGCAGCATCGCCAATTACATTTAGATCTTTGTGCTGTCAGCTTCTTACCCAGAACAAAAGTCAGTCCCGGGACAACCCCAACCCGCCTGGCTCACAGGAAGTCAGCTTGATTCGTGTTTATCTGCAGTGAGTGGCAAAGAGTCAACATTAAGAAAAGAGCTGAATTTTATTACTGGGAAAATAGAATAAGTCGTTTTACAAGGGCTAACATGAACACAAACACATATAAGGATGACAGGGAGGTCACATCTCTTTCTGCTAACGTGCCTTGGGAGGATGGTTTTTTTATCGGATAAACTCACTACTAGCTCCCAAGGCCAAAACCATGCGCACCACCCTTGTCTTAGGACATCTCTTTGAATCAAAAGAAGATCCTAGCATCCTCATCTTTCAGCCTCACCATTCCTCCTTTAGGATTTCTCCACTCTTCTTAAGAGACACACAGACTCTGTTTCTACCGGGCAGCTTTGGTAACGTTGCTGGGTTCCAGCTGTAACAAACATTGAGCTCGGATTTCTAACTCATTCTTCAACAAGAATAGGCGTTTTTTGTTCGGCACTTGCAACGGTGACTGCTAGTGGGTCAGCATGTAGAGTTCTTTCTACCTGGTCTCTGGCAGTGCATGACCCAGTTGGGTCAGCCTCACCAACTGTCCTTATTACTGCCTACACGGGTGTCAGCTGCACTACTTAAGGTCCTTAAGAAGACAGTCCATTTATTATCCCTGTGTCTGGGCTTTCTCTCCTGAATTCTAATAACCTGACTAGAGTCTTCCACCTGTTTAGATGTCATAGCATGGTCTGGTGATCGTACAGACCTGCCTTCCCAAAGAGGTTTTCCTGGTACATCTATTTTGTCTCTGACCTTGTGCCTGCTTGTTAACAACAATGATTTCTCTGGCTTTAGCAATTTCTTTATATATATATATTTTTTCAATCCTTTGTGAATCTCATACATTCATACAAGGTACTTTTGATTATATTCATCCCTTACTCCTCCTGGTCTACTTCTTACCCCTACCAAAACTTGTCTTTCCTTTTGCTGTTGTTGTAATAACCCATCAAGCCCAACGCATGCTGCCCATGTAGAGTGGTCTATCTACCCTAATTCTCCCTCCCAAGACGTCTGGCTCCAGTCTTAACAATGAACCAAACAAAAATCTCTCCCACAAATGAAAAACAAAATAGAACATAAGCAAGCTTTAAATTTGTCAATCTAAAGCATCATGTGTACGCAAATATTTTTAAAGGCAAAGGAGTCTTTAGAAGTCACAGAACTGGCCTAATTTTGCTTACTTTTGTTGGGGTTACAAACTTGTTGCATATTTGGACCTCAAGTAGAGTATGGGTTTTTCTGTTTAGGTTCTCATAATTTAAGTACATTCCTTCTTAATGACCATTAAGTAAATGTCTGCTATGGGTTATGAATGGATTTTTTTCGAGACAGGGTTTCTCTGTGTAGCCCTGACTGTCCTGGAACTCACTCTGTAGACTAGACTGGCCTCGAACTCAGAAATCCGCCTGCCTCTGCCTCCCAAGTGCTGGGATTAAGGGCGTGCGCCACCACTGCCCGGCAATGAATTTTAACAGCCTTCAAAAACAGAAGGATCACTAGTGACACCACTTGCTTTTGAATTGATTGTTAAAGGAGGTGACCCATGAGTGCTCTGGTAGATTTGAGAAGACAGAGTCTTGAGGTTCCTTAGCCCAGTACCTGGATGTTGCAGGAAGCATAAGTACTAAATACAGCATACATGTGTAGCACTGGCACACAATCTCCATCTTTAACTGTGATTGACGACTGTCAATCACATGAAGGAATACACATGTCAATGGATAAAGGAAAATAAGTGGCCTATGGGTTTGGGCTGCTCTGAGGTTGATGTATAAGAGTATACTTGGGTTGCATGCAGAAGACCTGAATTACACCAAATGGGAACTCACTAACTATAAATAGACCTAAGATATTCTCTTCCACATTCCATAATTTCACATCAGGTAAAATTAAAGTTTCTGGGTTAGATCCTTCTGAAAACAAGAAAACAAATTTTGATACAGACTTGTAGGAAGGGGGCTTATTGTATTCTTACCAAGATGCAAGAGCATATCGATTAACCCGAGCCCTTTCCCAGCGTTCCTTTCGGCCACTTCCTGCTTTCTGTCCTATTCTGCTCAAAGGCAAACCGCCTTGGTTTTGATCACCACAGCTTTGACTGTTCTTCAGCTCCTTGTGAATGGAGCTTATAGCATCTGCCCTTTTAAAGAAATACAGCTTCTTCAGCTCCACGGGATTCTGAACTTCATTCATGCTGTAATCAGCATGGACTTGAGGAACTTGAGATGTTTTTTTTTTCAAGTCAAAACAATTAGGTGATCAGAAAACAAAGGCTTTGCAATGCTACTCTAGGTATAAAATGTACAATGTGTGAACCAAAGAGCCCATCAAAAAAAAAAGGACTAAGAACATCTTTCCTTTTAAACTGTTAGAAACAACTTTAAAGAGTCATTATTGTCCCTCCATCCAACATCTACCATTTCATTCTTGGACAACTCAAGGCTGGAAACAGGACTCAGGAAGGTGCCATTTCAATACAACGTGAACTCTGCCAAGGCAGAATTTTTTTTTTTTTTCTTACTGGTTTAGGTCGCAAAAGCTTCTCAGGGTCTCAGAACAGGGCCTGACACCCAGTGGGGACTCAAGAGGTATTTGAAAAGTGAGTAAAATAAACATCAAGGGAAGGAATCCAGACATCAATTCTTTTCTTTTCTTTTTTTCTAGATCATCGCATCCGGAGACGCCGGCGTGAACCCCTTGGTTGCTGTGAATATCTTGATTGCAGTCGGGGCCATCATCATGGTGCTGGGTTTCCTGGGATGCTGCGGAGCTATAAAAGAAAGCCGCTGCATGCTTCTCTTGGTGAGCAAACATCACCTTTCTGACCTCAAGGGTTATCTGTGACCTGTCCAAGACTTGGACTTGCCAACCTTGACGAAACCTTAACTTCTTTTAGAGAATTTGGTTATGGAAGACACGATGGCACAGGTTTTGGATTACATTGGTGTACATTAAAATATCATTATGTTCTGTTTATATTAATTAATGTTGGAAATTAATATGGCTGCAATTATTCCTTAACCAGCTTTTCCCCCAAATAACCACACAGAAACCTTTTAATATTTCAAAGCCTTAGCTGGGCAGACTCTCAACTAACTCATCTAAATTAACCCAACCTACTAGCCTCATCCAGCCACAGGATAGCTATACTTTGCAAGCCTGTTATCAGAACGTCTCTTCCCATGTCTCCTGACAAAAGGCCTTTCCTCTTTCTCCTTCCCAGAGGTCCTTTTTCCCTTCCAGGAAGTCCCACCTTCTATTTCCTGCCCAGTTAATTGGTCATCAGATTTTCATTAAAGCCAATCAGAGAATGCCTTAGGTAGGTGAGGAAGGACAGAGATACAATTTCACAAAGTGTACACCAACCCATTGGCTTAGATCTGAGTTTACTGTAAACTTTATAGAGTCTAAAGGAAGGTCCATTTTAGTGCGTCATACCTTCACTCCTTCAGTCAGCCATTCACACAACATGACCAAGTTTCTGTATGTTAGACACTGTGTTCAGTGATGTAGAAAACCCTAAGAGAGACCCCATTGTGGGAAGAATCAGTGAAAGCATACTATAGTGAGGGTGGTTGAAGAGGAGGAGGGTGAGGCTGGGGGAGGGAGCTTTCAAGCCAGAGGTAGAAGTGAATAATCTATCTGTGTAGGAGAAGGTGTGCTGTTGTCTCCAGGAAGAGAGCCTGGGGTCCAGGGCTGCTGTGTTTGAGAAATAGGAGTGTCTCGGGTGTGGCTGGAGAGGGCAGAGGCTGTTCTCAGTAATGGTAGGAGATGTATTTGTGTCAGCAGCAGCCAAGTCGTAAAGAACATGCTGTACTACAACACTGCAAGGGAGATAATCAGATTTGTTGGTGAGAATTTTCCAGAAGGGTGGATTAAGCTGGAATAGCTTGTAGGTATTTACTTTTAAACTTATACGCTAAAAAGCAATGGTCGGATCTTGTAAAAACTATTAGAGGATAGTATTCATGGGGTATGAATTCAAACGACCTAAACCTGCTTCTATCATAAAATAAGGACTGTACCTGTCTGAGAGGGATGGCGTTTAGCGGTTTGCTATGAGGGAAGGCAGAGGCAGATTTAACAGGACGCCAGTAATATCTCCTGCTCTAGCTGTTTGAGCAAAGAGGCCACTTTTGCCATTTGGGAAATTTAATTACTCGAGGAACTTGTCTTCCAAACAGACTGGTCTGTGGGCTGCACCCTCCAGGCAGAGTTCAGGATGTTTGTGGGGAACAAAGTCCCAGTGATTTTTCACAGTGAAGATACTGTTTGGAGACCCGACCCGTTTTGTGCAAGTTATCACCTTGATTTAAACAGGAATGGAGAACCAACATTTAGATCCTCTAGACTTTCAAACCCGCTTCCCTTATATAGGCTAGAATAGACACAGGTCTTTCTGATGAGATTTAATGGCAACCATTTTCCTTGGTCTACTTTGGAAGCAGGTGGTTCTGGGTGGTAATAGATTGCAAATCTGTAGCTTCAACACTACACTGTAATAAAGGGAGACAGAATCTAGTACTCTACCTCTGAGGCTATTCTGGCTGCCAGGGGTCACATGACACTGGATAGACTGTTGGAAGTTACCAGCTGCTCTGAGAATAACGCCTCCCTGTCTCGTCTTTCAGTTTTTTATCGGCTTGCTTCTGATTCTGCTTCTGCAAGTGGCAGCAGGTATCTTAGGAGCCACTTTCAAATCTCAGGTACGTTCACAGATGATGTTTTGATAACTCTTACCAAAGCCCAAAACATTGAAATCCTACACTATGACATGAATAATTTAACAATATAATTTTTTTTCTCCCAATTTTCAGACTAGCCGCGTTCTGAATGAAACGCTGTATGAGAATGCTAGGCTTTTGTCAGGGACAAGCAATGAGGCAAGAGAATTCCAGAAGGCCATGATTGCATTACAGACAGAGGTAAATAGAAAGTTTTGGTCACCTGAGAGTTTGAATATAACTATTTAATGTTTAATTGTAAATTTTAAAATGTTACTATTATTATTATTATTACTATTTTATATGTGTGGTGTTTTGCTGCATGTATGTCTGTGCACCACATGTATTTCTGATGCCTGCAGACTCCAAAGAGGGTATTGGATGCCTGGGAACTGGAGTTACAGGTGATAGTAAGCTGTCCTGTTGGGTGCTGAGGATCAAACCCAACTGTCATCAGTGCTCTGAACCACTGAGCCATCACTTCAGCCCAATATTTATTTATTTATTTATTTATTTATTTATTTATTTATTTATTTTAAATTGCTGTATTCTATGAAAAGAAATTGTCCATCTTGCAGATTTTGACTAACTGCCATTTCAAAATGTGCTCACAGAAACTAATGCAGCAAGCACAGGGCCTCCACGGGTCTATACCAGGTCCTCTGCATATCTGTTATAGTTGTTAGCTTCCTGTTTTTATGGGACTCCTGACTGTGGGGATGGGGGAGTCTCTGACTCTTTTGCCTGCTCTTGGGACTCTTCCCCTCTTGTCCGGTGGCTGTGTCCAACTTTGATATGAAAGTTTTTGCTTCATCTTATTATATATTATTTGGTTATGTTTGGTTGTTATCTCTCAGAAACCTGTTCGTCTCGCTTTCTTTTATTTTAATTGAAAATAGATTCTTCTTTCATACATCCCAACCACAGTTTCCCTCCCCTACTCCCTCCCTTTACTCCTTCCAGCTCCCCACCCACCTCTTTTCTCTCTCAGACCCACTCCCACTCCATTTCTCTTCAGAGAACAGCTCTCCAAGAGACAACAGCTAGACATGACAAAACAAGATACAATAAAACAAGCAAAGGGCCTATTATCAAGGCTGGACAAGGCAGGCCAATAGTAGGAAAAGAGTCCCAAGAACATGCAAAAGAGTCAGATATACACCCACTCCCACTGTTAGGTGTCCCACAAAAATACCAAGCAACACAACCATAACTTCTATGCAGAAGACCTGGTGCAGACCCATGCAGGCACCATGCTTGCCACTTCAGTCTCTGTGAGCCCAAAAGAGCCCTGTTTAGTTCATTCACTGGGCCATGTTCTCCTAGTCGTTGATGCCCCCCTACTCACTCTTTGTTTCTTTCTTTGTTTCTTTCTTTGTTTCTTTGTTTCTCTCTTTGTTTCTTTCTTCCTTCCTTCCTTCCTTCTCTCCTTCCTTCTCTCCTTCCTTCCTTTCTCTCTCTCTTTCTCTCTTTCCACTCTTTGGGGTTCTCCAATCTCTAAAGGGAGCTCTCTGCTCTTTGAGATGTCTCTGGTGCAGAGATCATAAAAAACAATTATTATTTTTTTAAACCTTTCAAAAATTTTGAGCAGCATGTGTATTTCTCTAAGTTGAGAATTGTGTGTGTGTCTGTATGAACCGAGGATACATAGATCAGACTCTCTTGTCAACAAAACTAAATGTTGAGAATTTTGATTTAACTTTATTTCCAAATTTCTTCAAACTTTTACTGTCTTGGTCAATTTTTTCTTTATTGATGTCCAGACTGAAATTAAGCATTCCTTTCTTTCTAAAAGTGGATTTTATTTATTTATTTATTATCTTTATTTTATCTATGTGTATGTGTGTTCTCTATGAGTAAGGTGACATATAGTATGTTAGCATAAAGAGTATTGCAGAGGTGGCTCAGTGGCTAAGAGTACTTGTTGCTTTCAGAGGACTGGAGGTCAGGTCTCAGCATCCATGTCAGCTGGCTCACAACTGGCTGTATCTCCCTTACACGCAGTTCCAATGGATTCCATACCTTCTCAGGCTTCTATGTGCACATGACACACCTGCCATGCCCTAGTATACGCTCATGCTTGCACACGCATGTGTACGCACACACACACACTCCTACACACTCATTCATGTGTGGGCAAAAGCGTGCAAGTACATATACATAACATGTAAATAACATAAAATTTATATTTTAGCATATGTTTTATAATTATGAAGACACATCTTTGTAATGGCGTTTAGAAGAATGACTCAATTTATGATCATGTTTCAGATTATGTTAATGACTGAGTTTGCTTTTCTGCCTTTCTCTTCACAGCTTAAGTGCTGTGGCTTGGATGCCGGAGCTGCTGACTGGGGAGCTAATTTTCAAGATGCAAAAGAGTCATGTGCATGTACAGGATCTGACTGTGTCACTTACGATAAAACTAGTGTTTATTCAACGGTGAGAATAATATTCAATTTGCCATAATCAGTAGTTCTGATATATTCTTTTCCCAATGACAGTCTCTGTAAAAACTTAAAATACAGCAAGGACCAAGGGAACTGTAACATGAAAATATTCAGTTACTCAAATATACAGCTAATCTTTATTAACTATAAAAGAAGATATTTTAAAATGAAAGTGTTTTTTGTCTGTAAGCTTAAATCTAACTTCCTTGGTCAAACTTAGGTCAAGTATAAGCTAAAATAAAAGTTTATTTTATTCTTTCTTTGGTCACTACAATTACTGTCCTCTATTTTTTATGTTAATTAAGGTTCTGGAAATTAATATTTTTACTTTAGTTTTCTAAAGTCAGTATTTTTTGTTTTTCATAGTTATAATACCTTTTCCCCAAGAATCCATTTAAGTAGAAATAAAGGATTTGATATTTAGGACTTCGGCCTCCAAATGTTAAATGTACTTCCTAATCTATCTACTTATTGTTGCAACTGAGAAGTTGCTTTGAGTATTTGAAATCAATTTAAACGGTGGGTTTCTATCATTAATATGCTATATGCATCCAAAGTGTCTGAGCTGTGGGTACCAGCTTCTGTTTTTTAATATGCTTTTTAATGAAAAATGTGTGACTACTTATCATGTTTATTGACTACCTCTTGTAAGCCATGTATCCCTCATCACAAGGCTTTTCACACTGGGGCTGGAGAAATGACTCAGCAGTTAAGACTGCTCTTCCAGAGGACCCAATTTCAACTACCAGCACCCACATGACAGCTCACAACTGCCTGTAAATCCAGTCCCAGGGGACCCAGTACCCTCATGGAGACATACATATAGGCAAAACACCAAATTCACATGATAAATAGATAGAAAGATATATATATATATATATATATATATATAACAAATCATTTTTTATTATATTTTTAATATTTAAAACAGTTTTTAATTTAAATCATATTCTTGCCCTCCCCCAAGTCCTTCCAGATTCTCTCCCTTACCCTACCGTCTTAATGTTAAGTTCTTTTTCAACAAACAAGCAAATAAAAAACCAGTGCAGCAGCAAAACCCCCAAGAAAAGAATGTAACCCCAACCCTCCCCTCTACCACACTGTAACTTAATTAAAGCACACACACACACACACACACACACACACACACACACACACACACCCTGTGGAGTCCATTATGCACTGGTCAGCTACTCCTGAACATGAGGTCTGTGCTGGAGTGCTTGAAGTTCACAGTGTTACTCTATTGAGTGTCAGTCCAGAAACTACATAGCTAAAGAAAAAAAGTTGGCTCAGATGCTTTTTAGCACACAGAGTAAGAGAGATAACTAGGGGTAGAAGAAATCATTCAATTCCTCTTTGTTGACCTTGGTACTAATATGAAATGTCAACCAGAAGAATAAAAAAGTTAATATGAGATCAAAATTTCACTAAAAGCAATCTTTTCTTTTTTCTTTTCTTTCTTTCCTTCCTTTCTTTCTTTTTCATTTTCTTTTTCTTTTCTTTTTTTAACAGACCTGTCTTTCTCCGATAAAAGATCTTATTGAAAAGAACTTTATCATCGTCATTGGAGTTGCTTTTGGACTGGCAGTTATCGAGGTACAGTATAACAGTGTGATCACCTCTGCATGGGTTTGTAATAATTGTAACATTGTTACACCCAGCATGGCCTGGGTGGGGACAAAATGATGTGGTTTCTGCCTCTGGAACAGTGCCAGTGGGCGTGGGCATCCAGGAGAGTCAATGGGTGCTGTGGGCAATAAGGCTTGTTTGTATAATACTGTCCGTATTTTCTCATTCCTCCCTTGAGGAATGTCCTTCCTGTTAATGACTCCAAGATAATCTGAGACAGCAGGAGTCTGAGAGGCAAAGATGTGGCTAATGTCTCAGCAAAACGGTAAACGCTGGGACCTTCAGGACAGCCCTTAAGGCTGTGGAAAAGAACTCTAAAAACATGGGTCCAAAAATATATAATTTTTCAACTAGGCAAGATATAAGGATGAAGTATGAATTATGAAGGACTTCACTCATCTAAAGAGACAAGAGCAGTTGCTCTGTGAGCCAACTTGTCAGAAAGATGCAAAGACAAGCAGATACAAATGCAGGTAGTTTCCTGAGTTCAAGGTCAGCTCTGGAGTAGAGCAATTTTAGGTCTAGGTGTGATAGAAATGGTAATTTCAGGACAGGGTCCCACCCAGCTAGTTTATTGTCTCTGCTTAACTGATGGACTGGTAGATGCCTGAATTCCTTTGCAGTGTTAAAAAAGAAAATGTGTGTGCCCTTGCCTTCTCCTGAGAATTAAGAGGCTGGGGTCACAGGATGCTGAGTCATAGGATAATCAAAAGAGAACCTGGAGTAAATAACTGAATTGATATGAAAATAAAAAAACTGAGCTTTTGGTTTGCATGGGAAGAGCTAGCAGAAAATGATAGCAGTTCTTTAGAATTTTTCTCTAGTGAGAGCCGAGCCCTCTGGAGATATCTGGAGAGCGAAAGCAGCGCTTCAAGAATTTTTTTTTCTAACAGGATTTTTGATTTTGGCCGGAAAATCCACATAGAACGAACACATCTCTCTTAGAAGTTTTTCTAACAGGAAAACTTTTCTTAGTCAGAAATCCCAAGAATTACTTGGAGAGCTGACCCAGCTCTTTTAGAAGGTTCTCTAGAAGCCGTCCAGAGAAGGCTGTCTGAAGAGTGAACACAGCTCTTTTAGATTTTTGTTCTGGTTTTCTGGTTTTGATCAAAGAATCCAAGAATTTTTTATTTTAATTTTTCTAACAGGATTTCTGACTTGGTCAGAAGATCCAAGAAATTTTTTATAGCAGCTTTTCTGACTTTGGTCAGAAAATCTATGAGCTATCTAGAAAGCTTTTAGAAGTTCACACACACACACACACACACACACACACACACACAGACACACACGGCAGTCTGGAAAGCCATCTCAGCAGCTTGAACCCACGATTTGACTTCAAGTCATTTGTTTTTGCTGCTCCCAAAGAACCATCTCTCAAGAACCTGGACCTAGCCGAGGCTGGCCCTTGGCAGTAAAATATTCTCATGTTAAATCGAATGAAAGTGTTTAAGAAGAGGAAGGTATATACTGCCCAGGGCACAACATCTCTTTGAATCATTCTTGAGTCTGGAATAGGTAGGATTATATTCCTATAAACCAAGAACGGCTGAGGCTGCTATTTCTTTTGAGAAAAAAAAAAATCTATACAATTCTTAGTTGTAGGTATCCCCTTTGCATCAAAACCAGTACAAGTGTTAAACATTCCTGAGGTGATCTCAACAGAAATCCAAGACAAGGGAACAACACCCCCAGACCCAAGACTGTTCATTTCTAGCCATGATCTTAAAACAGGAAATACAGGATAAATTCAAAAGTGTGAAGAAATGCTTTTCCTATAATTCATTCTAGAGAAATCTGAGAATTTCTAAACATCTTAAGTCATTTTCTCACATTTTCCTGGCGTAGGTACTGTAAGTAGACTTGGAGAGGTCTCCAGGAAAGCTTTGGGTGAGGCTGGTGTATCACTCCATCAATTCAACTATTGATCCTGACAAATATATTCTCCATTGAGTTTTTATCTTGATGGACTTCTTGGCATTTCTTTTGATGACCTGAAGGAGGGCTTTTATATGGCCTCGAGATATTTGCCAAGAGGAGGAAATAAAACATTTTCCTAGGAGCATTTATGGAGGCGTCTCAGATCTTGAGAAACGGAGATATCAAATGAGTCAGAATCACAAATGAGCTTATGTCAATACGGTAGCAAGAATTCGAGCACTGTGTGGAATCTCCCTGCTAATCTCGGCTGAGTGGTGCTTGCTTCCTTATGGAATGCAGCGCATTGGTCGCTTTGGGTACTTTAGCAGGTTGCAAACCCCTGTTACATCATCACTTGGTAGGAATTTCTCTTGAGAGTAAAGTGAGATAATGTCGTAAGTGGTTCCTAGTTCTCAGCCGAGAATCAGAAAAAAGCTAGGGACTACTAGCATCAAAAAAAAAAAATTACTTTCTCATAGCCCACATTACAAAGCCTATGTTGGCAGAGCATGGGTTTCTTTGAATCGGACAGAGAGTCAAGATCAAAGCTATTCTGCATTAGGTCTGTTTCTCTAGATTCTGTTCCATGTCCTTTGTCCCTTTACTTTGTATTCAGGCTTCATGAAATAAGACACAATGACTACAAAGGTGAGGATTATTCGCATCGTCATAAACATATGGCACATGCGCACATACACACACACACACACACACACACACACACACACACACGTGATTTGACACAGTTGAACTTAAAGCATGCCTGAGAATACAGCTTGGTGGTGAACATGAGGTTAATAAGCTCATAGACCTGGGCTTAATCACCAAGAGCTAAGATCGGGAGGGCAGGCCTTAAATGGGGTTAAGTATTAAATTTCATGTTAGAGTCAGATTTAGAGAGATGACTATGACAGCATGCAGCTCACGCACGCTTTTAAGAGGTTTGTTGGAGCTGAGCCAAAAGTAACAAGGACGTGATTGACTGGAAAGATTGGTGGGTTGGGTATTCTAGCCAAAGTTATTGCCGGGGATCTTAACAGAGCGAGTGGGAAACTCAGCTGCAAATGGAGCAGCACGTATCAATATTTTATGGATTTGATACACTCTTTGTGTTTGCTACGCACTTTGGGGCGTTTTTAATTCTCGTATATGTCTTCCCAGTGAACTAGCTGAATGAAAATGCTATACGCCGTAGTTTACCACTATGGAGTTTCTGTGCTGCTGTTGTCATGTTTAGCCTTGAGTGAGAGGGTTAAATTCTGATGCCTGGGCTATCTGTGGATGAGGAGAAGAGCTGACTGAAATAATTGTTGGATAATTTCCTTGTTCAGTTTCCCAATCTAAAGTCTGTCTTCCCTCTAGAGTTTGATGTAAAAGAAAAAAAATATTTAGTGCCTGATTCAAAAGAGACCTTTGCAAATGGTCCTCTGGTATCCAATCAGTAGAAACCTGGCCCCCATTAGACTTCAGTCTTAGAATCATTAGGCCAGCCTCTTAGCACTTATGTTCTCTGCTTCCAATTTCAGGGAAACACAAAAATGCATAGAGAGAAAAATATCAGCTCATAAACATTTTTTTTCAGGAAATAGAATCAATTTCCCACAAATCTAATGTGGAAAATCTATGCAAACATCTTCTCAGAAAAAAAAATCATGTTTTATATTTAGACCTTAGATGGAAGCTTTGTTAAGACTATACCTAAGGGGTTCCTCTCAGACTGCATACTAGAAACTCAGATAAGATGCTCACACTTGATTCTGAACAAATAAAAAAAAAATCATCTATGGATGTTTGGAATCCTTATCTAGAGTTAAATAGACAGATTATTATTCTTATTTAAAGAGTGGTAAGTATTTTTCGATTTTACATTCACTAAATAAAAATTATCAAATGACGACGATCCATCACTTAATAGGATGAAGGGCTACCTCACAAGAACAAAGCCGTTCAGAGAAATGGCCATTTTACCACTTTTAGTAAAACAGCTTCAGTATGTGGGAGTCTGTGCATAAACACTTAGCAGCTAGTCTGCTGTCTTAGTATAGACATCATAAAGTGATTAATGTCTCTTCTGTTTTTCTGAACGTAAATGTTCTTACCTGATATAAAGAAATGGAAGAAGTGTGCTATTAGTGATAAAAGGCTGATATAAACAACCACATGAGAGTGTTTCATTCAGCCCTTCAATCTAAGGCCTGCCCTAGGAGTGCCCAAGGAGTGGTAGGCATCCATCTCAAGGCAATAAAGACTGTACATGCTGGAGCTCCGTATTTTGGTCGTTTTCTTTATTTCTTGTTTCCCAGCAATAAGGTTTGGGATAAAGGCACACCTATTAAATGACTTTTCAGCCCTGCATCTCAGAACATCCTGAATGAAAGGGAATGCTCTGGAGAAATGCTATCTGTTGTCCTATTTTCTTTTAAGGCAGAAAAAAGTTGACAACAATCCTCATTTGAATTATGCTTCTAGGCTGATATTAGTGAGAAAGTCGGCACAGTAGGAGCGTTTAAGATGACTCAGAAAATGCCACCTTTCTCTCACCCAGCCTCCTTCTAAAGGAGACAGGGAAGGGCTACAATTTTCAGCTATACTGCACACAAGCCTGTCATTTCTACATCTAAACCAAAGCATTTATGTCACCAACTGCAGAGCCAATTAGAGCGGGCTCTGAGGTCCTTACCCTTGGAAGAACTAACGAGATGGGATTCATGCCCTAGATATACAGTTGTTTTTTGTGACTTCAAAAGAAAGGTTAAGCTGTTCCCCATAGTTTACAAGTGCATTATTTTTTCCTTCTTCAAAAATTTACTTTTTTTTTCACTCCTAAGCATTGCCTAAAACTTTAGTAGAAGACATTTTAGACTCCTTGATTTCTGTGCAGATGATCCAAACCAGATGACCATGGTCTTTTAATGGAATCAATAAGTATATTTAGTTCCTGCACGCTGTCGGTACCCAGAGCTCAGAGGGAAATGTTTATAGAAAGATATGTGCATACCACAAGAAGAGACCATCCTGGAGTAGTAGCTGATACTGCACAATTAAGTAGGACCATTGAAGATTGGCTGGAAAAACCTGACACACTTACACACACACACACACATACACACACACACACAGAGAGAGAGAGAGACTGAAAGAAAGAGACAGAGACAGATATAGATAGATAGATAGATAGATAGATAGATAGATAGATAGATAGATAGATAGACAGGGAGAGAGAAGAGAGACAGACATCTCAGTCTTTGATATTAATTTCCCATTCAGTAGACAGCTTTCATTTTCCAAGTTATTCTGTAGCATCCACATTAATCCTGTGCTTTATTTCTAGATTCTTGGCTTGGTGTTCTCTATGGTGCTATACTGCCAGATCGGAGGCAAATGAATCCGCGGTCTTACCTGGTCATCATAACCGCCATTTAAGTTTTTGCTTTGGCTTTTGTAACTTCAAATACTCGAGTACTGTAAATATCAGAAGCAAATGTCTTACTAAAATGTCTTAGGCAGACTACAGGCATCTTCACATGTATTCCGCATATTTAACTGTGAAAGACATAATAAAAATGGTTCTGTATTTTTTTTTCTCACAATAAAAAAAAATGTCTGTGTCAATGCTTTCTGGTGTCTGGCCATTGTGTCCAAGTAGCTCTGTGCTTCTAGTGAGGCTCACCTGGAGCTCTCCAGGGGAATAATCATGTTTCTAGGTTCCAAGATCACAGATGCTAGGGCAGTGAGTCTGGGACTTTTTTCAAAAACACAGCTCTGTTTCATCAGGTGTATCAATGGCTGACGATGAGATTGTCTAAAGTTGAAATACTTAAGGATGGCCAAGCTGTGTAAATCACCATATTTTTAAAAGAATAATCTTTTTTACCTTTATGATGTCTGTGTTTTGCTTCAGATGTACCTCTAGACACCAAAAAAGTGCCTATATCCTAGCCTTAGACCCCCGGTACCTCTCTGGATCTTCCAATGGGACACAACAGTTAAAACTACACTTTCTTTCCAGCAAAAATTAGTAACACATGAGGGTGGAATTCTGGGGTTGCGCCTGTACCTGTGTAAGTACTGTCCAAGGAAGATAGTCTTAGCTCACCACAGTGTTCTCTAATGCCATCTCCTAATTCTGTTAGTCTTAGCAGGGTATTCACATTTGTATCTCTTTGCTAATCTACTCATTGAGGTCTGTCAGAGCCTGTAGTCCATGATGCTGGGGGTATTTGCACCTTGGACATTGCAAACCAAGTGTTTCTATTTTGCATGGTTAGAGAAACATGTATCAGTTCATTGATCCACTTAGTATTTTTAAAATAGTAACAATTGGTCTGACCCCCATGACCATAGACCAGTGTTCCTGTTCTTAAACTTTCTCTAAGTAGAATAAAATGCTGTACATTCTGGCTTTCTTTCTCAGCTCTTTACCTATGGGATCCATATTGTGGCATGTGTGTGTAGCTTATTCTTATTGCGATGTGATATTCCATTATGTACGGATGTACTGCAATGCATCAATCCATTCTTTTGCCAGTGGGCATTTGGTTGTACTATTACAATAACGCTGATATAAATGTTCGTGTGTGTGTGTGTGTGTGTGTGTGTGTGTGTGTGTGCGTGGGCACATACATACAGGTGTGGAACTGATTTGTATGCATCTATTAAGGGGTAATAGAATTTTGTCAAGACATTTTCTAAAGTAGCTGTGACTAATCTCATACTAGAAAAGTATGATAGACTCATTCTCTTTTTCTGAACATGGGGGAAACCATGGAAGACAGTCATTGTTAAGTTGCTTAAGTGTCAGGCAATGAGTAGCAAATTTGAGGCATCCTTGCTAAGTTGGACACCCCTAATCTATGCTCCCCCATTAATGATAAAAGTAATAGTTCTATGGAAATTCGTCATCTGCCAAGAGTCCTGTAATAGACTTTGCATTTATTGTCTCACTTCTTCTAGCACATACCTATGAAATAGACACCACGATTGTGCCCAGTTTTCAGGTGAGACCATGAAGGCTTAGAGAAGTTAGGCAACTTGCCCATGACTCCAATGGTTAGTGGTTGCCAGCAGTGAGACTCAGACTTTGACCGAAGCCTCCTAAAGCCCCAAATTCAGCAAGGTGGCTCCCTGATAACATACCAGCCTATTAATTTGCGATCTTTTTATAATTACTGTTTTGGTCACGCCCATTGTATAGTGAAACTCTGTGAGGACATTAATTCTTATTTGTTTCAATATCCTTACTACATAGTGGTTAGCACAGAACTAGCCCATGGTACATTACAGCTAAGAGTTCTAGATTTACTGAGTGCTTTCTCAATCTCTAAACATATTCTAAACCCTTTATATGGAACAACGTTCTTACACTGTTACTATCACTAGACCAGTTTTCAATCATGGAAAGCATGGCCTAGAGAGACCTAAGGCCACACAGGGAGTAAGTAAAGGAATTATGACTGATTCCAAATGGCTCAGAGCCTTTACTTTTCATTTCATAGTATCTAAAAATAGTTGTGATCATTTACTCTCATACAAGATAAATATAGTTGACTCATTCCCTTCTTCTGATCGTGAGAGAAAACAAGTAAGACAATCGCTTAAAAGACAAACAACACCCCACAACAACAACAACAACAAACAACTTACAATGTTTTTGAAGAAAACAGTTAAGAAAACAAGTATTAAAGTTTTTTTTTGCATAATTGGGGGCACATGTTAGGAACTCAATAAATAGTATATTGTCTTGATGATGTAAAGACCTTTGTTAGGCAGGCTTCGTGGAAAAACAGAAGCCCTCCAGCCCCTTCAGATAATGAAGGCATAGTACAAGAAAAAGATGAATACACCAGGCACCGTGTGCTGTCATAACAAAATACAGTTGACAGAGTGGCTTAAAAGGCAGAATTTCTCAGAGTTCTGGAAGCTGAAAAATTTAAGAACAAGATGCTGAAGGTCCAGTTTTTGGTGAGGACTCTGGACTCCTTTTTTTTTCTTTTCTTTTTTTTTCTTTTTTCTTTTTTCTTTTTCTTTCTTTTCTTTTTTTCTTTTTTTCTTTTTTTTGCATTTCAGACAACTTGCTGTGTCCTCATGTTGGAAATGGGGGGATTTAAAAAAAAAAAGGTGGATAGCCTATGGTCTGATATGTTCTTCCCAGGGGACAATGATGCTATCAGATCCACGTTCTACACGAATTATTTCCTATTCAAATACTTACATAATGGGAATTAGGGTGTTAGAATATTGAATATGTCAAGTCTCTGACAGATTAGGTGTATCTGGAGACTCTGATGTGTCAGGTTAGGAGGATATCTAGTGGGGCCCCACCCTCTCAAAGAAGAATGGGAGTGGGGATGAGGGGACGGTCTCAGTAAAGGGGACCGGGAAGGAAGATAGTGCTTGGGGTGTTAATAAATAAATTAATTAATTAAAATGTACAGAATGTAGGGGGACATAACTCATTCTGTGTCAATCAGTTACATAGGTGGGTGGTAAAGTTATCCAGTCCCGTGGAAGCGAGAGGTAAACCCGAGGTTAGTAACAGGAAGACACGGCTAACAGACGTAGGAGAAAAGGATGGAGAGCACTGAGATCCAGGGATGCGGGGTAGAAGATGGAGTCAAGAGAGGGATGGCAGGCTGAGGAAGGATTTGAGTCGCGGGATTAAGAGCCATGGACGTCATACAGCAGCTTCTTCCGTTCCATCAACTCCATTCTTTCGCTGTCCCTCCACCGGCTGGATCCACTCATGAGCAAGACCAGAAGAGAGCCTGGGAGTACAGCGCCCACTCATGCAAAGCACAGCCGGGAACGGGGAAATCCAACTGAAGGCGGAAACGGAGAAGATCCTCATGGCAGACAATGCTCAACTCTTTTGAGAAAAGGGCATAAACATGGTGAAAATAATAACGAAGAGATGTTAGAGTCTGTATGAGAAACCGTGCAACTTCTCACCCCCTCCCCGTTTCTTGGCTAAAGTGTATGGTATTTCAAGGACAGAGAGGACTCCAGAGCAATTGTTCTTAATTGGGGCCATTTTCCCCCGAGAGGATATTTGTCAATGTTTGAAGATGGTTTTTGGTTATCAGCAGCACCATGAGTGGAGGAGGGTGTTACTGGCATCTGGTGGGCAGAGGCTACACACAAGCACGCAAGCTTGTCTGACAGCTAAAGCTATTAAGTCTAAAATGTCGGTCACAGCTGTGGAGGGTGGAGAGAGTCTGACCCGAGAGCCATCTGTGAACAGTAACAGCAACAACAATCATAGAGCCTTACCTGGAGAAAATCCGTAAGTTTCCATAAGTTTCCATAAGGAAACTAGAGTCTGACAACTTTGTGACCTTCACAAACCCCTTGAATTTCCTCTTCTTCAAGAGATAAATTTTATCAGGAAGATATTAACATTTCCAGACATTCCTCTGTGTGTATCAGCTGCTGAAATGTGTCCAGACTTCTGCTTTGAATGTTTTAAAAATGTTTATTTTCTTAGGATAATTTGCTTGCTTTTAAAATTTGTTTTGGTTTTTGAATGTGATTATAAAAGAAGCTTTTCCTTCCCTGGATGATGTTGATTCTTCTTTTAAAAATAATCCATCTTTTACTTCATGGCTCCAAGATCAAACCAGAATATTTTAAAATATATGAAATTTCATTAATCACTGAAGAGTCACAGCAAGAACAAAATGAAAGAAAAACTCCCCATTTAAACTGTTCATTCAACTAAAACGGAACTGTTTCTCCAATTCAGAGGTGTGTAGGCATTCTTTTTTTTAAAATTATATTCAAGGTTATACACAGTGCTGATTTGGATACACAAAATTCAAATTAATGCTTAGATATGTTTCTCAAGTCTGCTAACTTCTCTGCGCCCCTCTTCATTACTGATCTATCTTATTTTCATGATCTTTCCTGAGGTAAAAATCATTGTACCAATCTCCTCTTAAAATGCTTTATTATTCATTTATGTGTGTGTATGTCTATACGCACGTTTATTATTCACTTGTGTATATGTGTGTGTATCTACGCCTGTGTCCATTTGGATGTGGGTCAGCACCTTTGGAGGATGAACACTGGCCCTGGGTTCCCTGGAGATGGACTTATGGGCAGTTGCGAGCTGCCTGATGAGTGTTGGGAACTGAACTCTGGTCCTCTGCAAGAACAGCGAGCACTCGTAACTACTGAGCCATCTCTCCAGCTTGTGTAATAACCTTTCAATGGGGCTTCCAATACTTATTTTACTTCCTTCTGACCCATTGCCTTTAGCGGCACTGGAGCGACCTGTCTAGAATACAGATGTCACCATGTCATTATGCACTCAAGTTCTAAGATACATCGATGGTCCTCCACAGCTTACAACACTCTTCCTTCCCGCTATCTTCCCCACTCCCTTCTAGGCTCTTTTCCATGTATACCTCTCAAGTTCTCTTCTCTGCCTGTCTGCCACACTGCTAATGACCTTCAAATCATTTAGTTGGGTTCCTTTAAGGCCTAGCTGGAGTTTCATCTTCTATACTGCGCATTTCCAGATCCAAAAAAGACTAAGGTTTCCATTTAAATACCCAAGTCCTGAGATATCTTAGCTACGTTTTGTCTGTGTTTCATAATTTGATTTTGATGAGTCCTGGGATGCTGAATTAAATGTATATAACAGATCCTAGCATGATAACTAGAATACATTAACAGTTAAATCAGTAAATACAGCCATTATTGTCACCTGGTCCATCTGAAAGAAGGTAGCCATGATTACCTTAAAGACAGATCAGAGTGTTTACTTACAATTTATATATATACATATATACAGCATAATTACAAGGCAATTAATACATATGATATAAATAAGTAATAATCTTGTTTATATAACTAACTTACAACTAATATATTATATACAACTTGTTATATACAACAAACATATAACTAATATATATATAATTAATACACATATATACATATAAAATATATATTTTATACAGACATATATTATATCTATATAAAATATTTTTTCAAAGAATTCTAGCTCATTCCAACTTCACAATTCTCTTACTAAAGTTATTCTTAGTGTTCAGAGGAGAAAACTGAAAAGCAAGGAAGTTAAGCAAATCATTCAAATTTCCTGGAGTCAAGATGCAAACTCAGGTACCCTGGTTCCATGTTACATTATTAACTCCAAAAAAAAAAAAGCTGAGTTGATTAAAATTTGAGTTTAAGAATCTTTCTGGAGAAGTCAAGTTACCAGGGATATTACTCGAACATCTGGTTATGTTGACTGAGTGCCATCATCCAGTGGACTGTCTCCCCCTCTCTTCAACCTTCTACTACGTGTGTCCCTTTGTGACATTTGCTATACACACTTGTTTCTGAGGCCATATCTTATACCTGAGGAGATCAATTTGAAAAAAAGAAATGTATTCTTTCTTACCTGTGGGGAAAAGCCGCAGCGGAATCCCCGGGTGGGGCTTTCCACTTGGCAGGTCCCAATAACTGGAGAAAGTCCGGAGTTCCAAGAGTTTTATTGCCATTGTGTGTGATAGATGGTCCAGGTGCACACCCCCTCACCCCCCCCCCCCAGTTAAGCCAGAGTGGGCCTGGCTTAAATAGGGAGGGGAAAAAGGGAGGGTCTGGGAGGGAATACCTTAATTAGCTATGCCCCCTGGCCTTTAGGTAACTCATTAATATGAAAATCTCTCGAGGCTGATGCCTGTAGCCACACCCTCCACTTGTAACTCATTAATATGAAAATCTCTCGAGGCTGAGGCCTGTAGCCACGCCCTCCACTTGTGTCCTACGTGACTGAACGGTGCAGGTTAACTGGAGATTAGACCATGTGTCAGGACTCTGGGTTCTGGGGACATAGCCAAACACCTGCTATTTCTCTCTTTGAATCTTAGGGTTCCAGGCCCATGCCTACCCAAGAACCAGGATACCGTTCCATGGCCCGACACTTACCCATATGTTCTACCCAATTATAGCTTGGCATGCAGTAGATGTTTGCCCAAACAATATCTTTTGAATAAATAAGAAGAAATACATTTTACGTTTTAAAAGACATTAAAGTGACCACACCCCTGTCACAACCGATTCCTTTGCCTCCGGGAAGAAGATGGGAATGCAGTGTTCCCTTCCACGAGAGGAGCTTGTCTAGTTACCTCTTCCATCTCCTTCTTCTGTTACAAGGGATGGCGACTACAAACCACAGAATCTGCAAGCAGATTCCTCAAGGTTCCCATCATCCAGCTTCTCCATCCGGCAGCTGAGTGATGCTGGATATGTCCATGCTCCTGTGACTCATCCAAGAACTGAGAACGAAGAGAGGTCTCTACAGAGCCGTAATAGTAACGAAGATAACACACACAAATTGTTCAGCACGTCCGGTACGATTAGCCCTTAAAAAGTCTCTATAATCTCATGATTATCCATGTTATTACAATTAAATTATTCTAACAACATGTTCATCAAATTTTGTTTTTGTCTACCAATCTCCTTTAGACTTCAAAGCAAGCGTAGGCCCATCAACAGCTTCGGTCTTCAAAGCCGTGTAATTTGAAATGGATTTTGACAGTAACTCCACTTGAAAAGGACAAATCCTTTGCTCAGGATCTCATTCCAAGGCTGTCCTCCAGATAGTGTGTTAAGTAGTGGAACCTAACAGAGCAGAGACGGGGCAGGGGGTGGGGGGAATTGAACCTCAGCGAGGGAAAGACGGTAAATTAAAGGGATAGGATCTGGCCATCTTCCTGATGTTTAACAGTGTGTGTCAGGATGAGCAGAGAGAGGGCATGGTCCGCTCTGCTGGCAAGCTAAAACCTAAATAAGTCACGACTGCTTAAGTCAGTCTGAGCATCATTTGCAACAAAGCCAAGAGCAATAACTAGCTGAGTGGAACATAGCACCACACCTGGCTCGCAGGATCTCCAAGAGTAATTTGTGACACTATTTCAAGTGATTCCAATAGAACATGCTGTTCTCCGAAGAAATTGTGATTTTTGGAACACAGGTTAGTGTTCTTGGCAAAGGTGAAGAAGAGAACTATCGCGAATGTTGTAAACAACGGGGAAAGTATTAATTAGTTTATAAACAAAAGGCATAATAATCGACAACCGAACTTTTCAGTTAAGAAAAACACTTTAGTACAGAACTGGGGAAAAAATAACACACAGTAAGCCAAACAAATATTCTGAAATCAAATAAAATATCAAATGTGTATAATGAAAGATAATAAGCTTTTAGCATGTGACCAGTGCTTGCTGAATTAAGCATGAGATTCTCATGGGCCTAAAAGCTGGCATTGTGGTCCATAAATCGGGCCTGGACTAGCTCTGTGTGATGCTAGCTAAGTCTCCAACACTCCCCTGTTTCTTTTATTACATCTTAGGTAATTATCCCTCAGTGGCTCAAAAATCTCCACATTGGAAAGTACTTTCAAAAGATCCAAAGTTCTTACAAATCCTTCGATAGAAGAAACAAGTTTCTGAGAGAAAAAGCCAACTTTCTTTTCTGGGACACATCCAGCCATAAAAATAAATCTGAAAATATTTCGGAAATACTTTATGTTGGGGAAATGTAAGGCAGAACTTTTATTTTCATTACCACCTAGCTTACTCTCACAAGTAAGAATCTTTCTGGTCAAATGGTCCTGATGTAGCTGGTTACAGAATGATGAATGTTATATCCAGTTGGGGGGAAGACAAGCAAACAAAAGAAAGATACGCATGATTATGAGACCCCAAGATCAGCAAAGGAGAAGGGCTATTCAAATTTCTCTTCCCTCAGGTTCATAGATTCCATTTAAAGTTTGGATTTCTTGCTCTTATGGGGTAAAATATTGGTAAGATAATTAAAATTCGTATGCAGCATCTTTATTCATCCTATGAGAATGAAAGGGGTAGGGACAAGAGGGGACATATCTTTAGTAGATGTCAGCTCATTGTCAGCCTCAAGTCTAGGCACTCTACAGGAAATGCCTTAATGTCTGGGTCAGTCCCTCCAGATTCTGAGGTAACGAACAGTGATAGTTAAGTTTCAAACCCAGGACAAGCAGCTGCAGTGTCTATTTAATGCTTCAAAGCAGACATGGATATTAGGTTCTCCCAGAACTTCTGAGTTTCTTCCTATTACGGGGTATGGTCTGCATACCCCGCCCTTTACCCTGAACTCTACAGCCTAGGGGCTGGGCTGCCTTTCCTCCAGAGGCTCACTACTATATAATCCAAACATTTTGATTGATTGTGTCTTTTTGCTGCTTTTTTGACCTTTGACCTCCTGGGTGCTGTACTTGGTTCCCTTCTCTGCTTCTCTCCCTCTCCCCACAAGGTTCAGGGACATGTCCACTCTGGACTCACCCAGATATGTCTGGCTCTGGCTATGCCCTCCCACATATCTATAAAAAACGTTCTCCTTCACCCTACCTAAGAGTGGTCCTGTCCTTTCCTCTCCTCTCCTCTCCTCTCCTCTCCTCTCCTCTCCTCTCCTCTCCTCTCCTCTCCTCTCCTCTCCTCTCCATTCCTCCCCTCCCCTCTCCTCCCTCCTCCCCTCCCCTTTTCTTTTTCTTTCTTTCTTTCTTTTTTTTTTTTGATCCAACAGTGTGCACCAGAGTCTGAGAACTGCTCACTTCAGGGGCCGCATAGAAACTGGTAAAGGTTTTCTGCTCTTCAGACATTTGCTTCCTTCTGCTGCTGCATTCTATACATTCCTTCATGGTCCTATATGTGAATGACCTGTATTTCACCTACAAGAACACAATTAACTTAAAACACACCTACCAATTCTTGCAAATTTTCTTGCCCTTGAACCTGTTTAAAAACCTCACAGATTCCAGGGCTTCCTCCTCCTCGTCCTAACTTCAGCGTGGAATTCAGGGCAGCTGACTGAGTGATATTTTTGCGACACAGATGCTAACAATATAAAGCTATGATTTTCTAGCATCATACAGTCGTCTTGCCCTGATCTACCTTGCATTGTTCTGGCTGATGCAGAGTGATCATCTTCTTCTGTCTTCATCTTGAATCTTTGCCTCAGATATGCCTCTGAAAGAACACGTGGCAGCCTACAGTGTAAAGTCTTCAATGTTTCTCTTAGGATGGTAAAGTGGTACTCCTCGTTCCCAAGGTTTGAATTCCATTCCTTCACCATCCAGTCCCTGTACCCAGGTCCTTCCTCTTTCATACCGTTCGAAGCCTGCACAATACAAAGACAATTTGTATGAAGCCACTTGCTGTGGCTTGGGGAACTGTTCGCCCAATGACCTATACATTACAGACCTAGTCTCCAGGCTGTGGGAGGAAGTGGGACCTTTAAGAAGTGGGGCCTCATGGGAAATCTTCTGATCAGTAGGGGTGCATAGTCAAAGGGGACTGTAAGATGCCAATGTCTTTCTTTCTCTCTCATTATCTACCATGAAGTAATCAGGCTCAATTTTCTCAATATTTTGTCAAATTATTTTTCAATATTCAAAACAGTAATCAAGAAATCCTAACTTAGCCGGGTGGTGGTGGGGCACGCCTTTAATCCCAGCACTTGGGAGGCAGAGGCAGGTGAATTTCTGAGTTTGAGGTTAGCCTGGTCTACAGAGTGAATTCCAGGACAGCCAGGGCTACACAAAGAAACCCTGTCTCGAAAAACCAAACCAAACCAAAAAAAAAAAAAAAAGAAATCCTAACTTGTTCTACCTTGCCACAGGCCCTAAAGCCAGACCATGGACTCTACCTCCAAAACCGTGAGCAAGATTCCATCTTCCACTTTTTGAGTAGATTATTTTAAGTATTTTGTTACAGTACCAGGAGGCTAACTTACTGCTATCACTATAGGTGATCGCAAAGCAGTCTCTTCTGTGGATTAAAAACAGCTATAAACAGCATGCAGTTTGTCAAAGGCAAATGTAGGATTTTGAGTAATGGGTAGAAATCTTCTTGACATAAAATTTTAGCGACCAACAAAGGAGCCTATACACTGAAGGTCACATGACATGAATATAACCTGAAACCTGCGCCTTTGGCTGACAATTTCTGTTTATTTCTCAGTACTCAGAACATCTCTGCCAGATCTTGCATAGAGGCAAATACTTCAAGAGATATGATGGCCTCCCTGTGGGAAAAGGAGGAACTAAACCCAGCAAGCACGGGTAGATCATCAGCTCTGACTATCAGGAGGATGTTATCATCTGTGGGGGTGGGGTGGTAGTGGGCAGGGCAGTGTTAAGAGGGCTCATTGCTGAGAGCCTTAGGGAGCTAAACTAGAAGTCCTTGGGCTAAGGAATTCCTGGTTAGGGGAGGAAACACTGTTTTAATAGTGTTCATCAGAAGAAATATTTATAAATTACTAGAGTTTCAATTTCTTTTTTTTTTTTTTTTGGTTTTTAGAGGCAGGGTTTCTCTGTGTAGTCCTGGCTGTCCTGGAACTCACTCTGTAAACCAGGCTGGCCTCGAACTCTCAAACTCAGAAATCCGCCTGCCTCTGCCTCCCAAGTGCTGGGATTAAAGGCGTGCGCCACCACCGCCCGGCTTAGAGTTTCAATTTCTAATGGAAGTAAAATATATATTAATAAAACAATGTCTTTGAAACATAGCTTTTGAAACGGAATCTCTTATTGTCTTCTCACTTGCCAAGAAAGCTATATTGGCTAAAACCACTTTAACCTGCGTAGAAAGAAATACACGGCGTATGGAAATTAGGTGCAGTTAAATCAATGCACTATTCTTTTAAAAAGGTTTGATTTTTCAGTGGAAGGAACTGCTGAAAGAAATGCTTCCATTTTTGTTTTGTTGTTTTCAAAACAAAGGTTCCCCCTGTGTAGCCCCTGGCTGTCCTCACTCCCTAGACCAGGCTAGCCTCAAACTCAGAGACCCACCTACTTCTTTCCACCTGGCTCATGCTGGGATTAAAGACCTGTGCCACCACCACGCAGCAGAAACCATTTCAAAAAGAATGGAAAGGAAAAATACCAAGAAAAGACAATACAATTTTAAAAGAAAAGAGTTTACTAAGGAGAAAAGCTCAAGAAAATAAATTAACATTTTAAATGTATACTATTTGATCTTTTATTTTGTGTCCATGTGTGTCTGTGTGGGTTTGCGCACGTGAACGTGAGTACTTGTGGTGGGCAGAGGCATCGGATCCCATTAGAGCTGGCGTTAGAGACAGCTGTGTCACCTGCCATGGAGCTGCAGTTCAGAATCAGGTCTTTGGAAAGAGTAGTGCCTGCTCTTAACTGTCGATCCACAGCTGCAGCCCTACATTGATTTTGTTTTTGTAATATATATATATATATATATATATATATATATATATATATATGTATATGTATATGTATATGTATATGTATATGTATATGTATATATATATATACACACACACACACGCACACATATATATATATATATATATATATATATATATATATATATATAGGCTTGCAATCAGGACAAAAGAGAGAAAAACCGTCTGTAATGTTCTAATATAAGGACTGAGAAGGAAGACAACATGACTGATCCCCCAGCTACTAAAAGAACAAATAAGATATCATTGAACTTTGCGGGGAATATTGGTCAACCCAGTGTAAAAGAATAAATTCCTCTCAAATCATAGCTTCTCATATTTACAAAAAAAAGGAAATTGAACTGTAACTATTGAAATTAGTAAAAATTAATTAGTTTAATGGGCATAATATCAATAAAAATGACTTTATGTGCCAACAGTATGTAAGTGGAAAATGGGTAAAACATTTCATAGTGAGGTCAAAAATAATCACACATCTGCAGTTAAATTAACGAAATATGTGAAAGACTTCAATGAAGTTATGATATGTTATTGAGATGAATTATGAAAGGTAGAGGGGTAGAGAGGCATGCTATATCTATGGATATACCCCTTGGTTTTATAAAAAAAAAATTGGGATGTCTGTTCATTTTAAATTGTTTTGTAGATTCATAGGAAACTCTGAAAGCCTCAGCATATTTTGTAATTAAAACCAGTGAATTACTTCTAAAATTCTGGTGAAATTTCCAGGTCGAGAAGAGCCAAAGCAATCCTTTACGGTTAAAAAAAAAAAAAAAAAAAAAGGCTGTAACGTAGTGCAGAAACAGCATAATTAAGACAGAGTGTACCGGAATGGGAATAGACAAGCAGCCCCATGACATAGACTAGAGGCCAGAAGCATACCCATTTATATGAGGTCACCTTGTTCACAGGGCTATTCCAACCGCAGCTCAGCGAACAGATGGTGTCAGGAGACGGAAACCGCGCTGTAAAGTGAACAGGGAATTTAATATAAATCGCTGTGCACAAACTAAAATGTTACTAGGTACTAAAAGAGGAAACAGAGAACCGTAGGGTGAAGCAAGTGCAGAAAGCATCTGGCTGCTGGATCAAAGAGAATAGCACAGAAAGTGAGAGAAAAGGCTTGGGGGACCAAGGTTGAGTTGGGGCTGCAGTTATGGTCTTGGCGGAGGAGGAGGTCTGTGGTGCAGGGTTGTAGGTCTCCAGGGAGAAAACTGCTCAAGTGCCACTCACAGAAATCCATAGCAGAAGACTCTGGCCTGGGCAGGGGCAGGGACAAGGGGTAGGGGCAGGGGCAGGAGCAGGGGTGAGTCGAGGTCAGGGTCGAGGTTGGGGTGGGGCTGGTGCTGGGGTGGGGTCGGGGGAGGGGGGGGGGGGGGGGGGGGGGGGGGGTCAGGGGAGGGGTCAGGGATGGAGTTGGATTAGGGTCAGGGGCTGGGGCAGGGGCTAGAGCTGGAGCAGGGGCGGGGGCTGGGGCGGGGGCGGGGGGCGGGGGCAAGGGCAGGAATCAAATAAGTAACCAGGGGAGAAGCAAGGCCTTTGTCTTCATCACTTAAATCTCTTTCTAGCCACTCTTATTTGTGGAATCTAAGAGTAAGGCAGTCAACACAGTAGAAAAAAAAATAGAAGGTCCCCACCACAGCAGCAGAAAGCTGGAGGGTTAGGGGTCTGGCTGAAAAATCAATAACTTAATAATGGGCATATGTAATATGCCAATATTTCCAATAAATGGCAGAACATTTTTCAAGCTCTTAAAAAAATAAACTTTAACCGCTACTTCAGGTCACGGATAAAAATTAATTCAAGATGGACCATAGATGTAAGAAATCAAACTTCTAAAAGACAATAGGATATCTTTATCACTTTGGAATAAAGATTTTCTTATACAGATAGATTATTCATTTGGCAAGAAGTATTTGGCTAACTACTAGAAATGCGAAAAGACAATTGATAGACCAGGAAAAATATTTTTAAAACATATAAGGGATGGAAGGAAAGTAATTGAATTATAGACATGACAAAATGAGAGATTTTTAAAATGCTGCTGTTCTATAGGCGATTTATGACATGGATACTGTCAGCTATTGATTCAGTTAGAACTCAAGTCATAGGACTTATAGATAAAGTGTCGTATAGATAAAGACCTTCAAATCATTAAGGGGAGTGGAGCATAAATTAAAAATGGGAAATTCTTAAAAATACAATTGACAAGGAAACTATCAAAAAAGCATAAAGACACCATGCCCATTGTTCATCAGCATAGAGCTACTAGTCACAGTGAGATAGGCTGCCTCACCGCTGGGTTGAGTTCAGTGACCGATAAGGTAAGGGCTGGTGAGCCTGTGGAATGGCAAAAGTTCTTACACTTATGGAAAGTGTCAACTAAAACAGTCACCGTGGACAACTGATACACTAAGATGTTAGAATACCCTACAGCACAGCTTACGATCTCGACTAAATAACTAATAGAAATTAGTGCTTTTTATAAGGAATGCTTATAGTAACTTTATTTGTAAGTGGATAAAATGGATTAGTCCAGTATGATCCTAGATTTTGCAAGGTTAAGATTAGACCTCGTAGAAAAACCAACCAACCAACCAACCAAACAAACAAACAAATAAGGAAGCAAGTATTTATTATAAGAGCGAGATCTTGAGGTCACCGCATACATCAGAAAGCCCTGCCCATCACAGCCTCAAAGATCTGTTAAGAACAGAGTCTCGAGATGCACTGTCTAAACAATGGTACTCGGGAAACTTTCTCCAAATCCATTTTCCCATGTTGGATCACCGAGGGACACAGACTCTGCATCTGTGGCACCAGAGGGTCCACCAGTTAATGGCTCACGCTGCTGGAACCCTCCCTTGCCGTTTTCCAAATGATTATGATTTTGCAGGCATCTAACATATAAGAGTTGTAAAGCCGCAGAAGTTTCCCCAAAAGATTTGAGAGTAAATTCGGGGAGGTCATACAGTGTGAGGCAGGGCTCGAGTCTCTGCTGGCAGCCTCTGAGAAGGCTATGCATGAATGATATGAAAACAATGGTATTTGACCATCAGTAAAGCTGAGTTTCACATTTAGAAGGAACCAAACGTTAAAGTCTGCGTTAAGAAGCTAATACCGAACAGAGACTACTGTAGTTTGACGGTGAATAATTTTGCTCATTGTAGGTCATCTTGGATTGATTTTTTAACCTTGGATCATTTCAATCATCCCAAATCTTCTAAAATGGGCACTGAACTGAAATCTTTGTATCTATATTTTATTGTTATTCTTTTTTTGAAGAATTTAATAAAATTATTTAACCAGTAGAGTACAGGAGAGTTTTTGGTTTTAAAGCCACTAGCAAATCCTGTTGTCAACAAATAGTGCAAACTAAATAATACAGAAGTTTGTATCTATTTAATCAAAGCCGCAAAGACGTTAAGGGGTGACAGTGCACAGACATAGAATGTATAATTTTGAAGTTCTACAGCACATTTTAGAAACTTTCAACTTGGAGCGAAGATGCTTTTTATAGGATTCCAATTTTTACTTGGGAAAAATTTCTTTGGTACCAGAACATAATCAAATTTTTAGTGATTTTTGTAGTGTTAAGATTTGGTGAATTTGCAGAAAAAACTTGCAGACTTTATATGAATGTTTTTTTATAGAAATAATGTTATTATATTAATATATATATATAAAACATAATATTACATCTAAGATATAATATATAATATATAATTTGTAATATATAATATGTATATATAATATAGTATAATTAGTATATAGTATATGAAACAATATACTATATATTAATTATATACAATATGTATTAGCAGTATAAATTATATATAATATATTAAATCATATAATGTATAATTATAATATATAATACAGAAAATTATATATAATATATCACATATAATATATTATATAATATGTTTATTATTATATATACTATATTATATATTAGTATTTGCATGTTTATATTATGCTATATATAACATATCATATTATATAATCTTGTTATATTTTTATATAATATAATATATAAAATATAATATGTAATTATATATCATATATAATTATATATAATATATTATCTATACTGTATATACTATATATAGTATATATGTAATATATACTATATTTGAATATATTTTTTTAACTAAATATAATTTATTTCAAGAAATCAGCTGAACATGCCACTGATTTCAAAACTGTTGACACTGAAACTCAACTTTATACAAAGTTCAGAAAAATGTACTTCAGACATAAAAGCTGTCAGGCAGTGGTGGCACACACCTTTAATCCCAGCACTTGGGAGGCAGAGGCAGGTGAATTTCTGAGTTTGAGGTTAGCCTGGTCTACAGAGTGAATTCCAGGACAGCCAGGGCTATGCAGAGAAACCCTGTCTCAAAAAAAATAAAGCAAAACAAAAGTAAAAGCTAAGGTCGGGGGTGGGGGGTGGGTGGATGGCTCAGTTGAGAAATTGCTGTGCAAGAATGAGAACCCTATTTCAATCCCAGGGCAGGCTAAAACCCAGGCATGACAGCATATGCTGCTTATCCAGCACTGTGGAGGCAGAGCTAGGGTGAGCCTTTGGGGTTTCTCCTCAGCCAGTCTAACCAATTCTGTGAGCTTCAAGGAAGGCATTTGACATTGACCTCTGCATACATAGATGCAGGTGCAGACATGTACAGGTGATGTATAGGTGCATATACACACATTCAGTGAATAAGTAAAAGTAGTATAATACTGACAATTCAATTCCTAAGGGAAACAGTATCGATAACACTGTTAGCTATAGCTATCACTAGATGGTATATCAAAATACACAAATACACACACAAAGAACTATTATGTCTGTTTCCTTAGTGATTATGCCTTGAAGGTTTTTTTTCAACAGTTTTTAAAGAATGCTTCATTAAACTATTCACATCCCCTTTAAGTGCCTTCAACGTATTCATACTTACCATTTTGGAGGTTTCATCTTGTGCTTTAGCTAAGTTGCTTTTCTTGGGGCCTATTGCAAGAGGGCTTCTGACTTCCAGTGATGGCATATTGTTCTGGCTGCCCATGTTTGTGGTTTTGTTCTAGGATCTAGGCATCCAGAGTTAGGATGTCTGAGATGTTTCTTGGTGTCAGTATCTGTTCTCTTTTTGTGGAGGGCAGTGTTCCGTTCTCTTACTTGCTGTTGCCTACTCTGGATCCTAGACTAGTGTGGCAGCTTTTTTGAGATACACAGTGTGTAAAAAGACATCCACCTGAATATATAGAAGAGAAACTTGGAGTTTCCATTTAGGATTTGGGAAGAGAAACATCCTTTGAGGGTCAGTGAGATGGCTCATCAGGTAGAGGCATTTGCTGTTAAACTTGGTGACTGGAGTTTAATTCCCAGGACTCACCTAATAGAAAAAAAACCAAACAAACCTGACACCGGCAAGTTTTCTTCTGGTTTTTAACATGACTGCAGTAGTGTACTGGTACATGTGTGCACACACATGCACACACACAAAAGCAGAAACACACACAAATAACTGTATAAGGGTAAGTGCATAAAACTCTCCCTTAAGATTCTGGAATCACACTTAGAAAGGAATGCTCTCAAGTGACTCTTACATCATCAGAATCACCCGAAGGCATACAAGTCTCAAAGTTAATATGAGAGTTTGATCCTGGCTAATATTACTCATGGAGAACATCCAGGACTGAAATACATAGATATGTTCATGGGACATATCTGTGCCCTTGCTAACGGTGAACTCAGAAGAAGAAGTCAATGGTTGAACAACAATCTCCAGACACAGTAGCCCCAGAACATGAGAACAATAATGGGGAAAAAATGAAAATTAGAACACTTAAGAAGTTCAAAGACATAAGACATTCACTATTGATAAATGCATCCCTCACTAAATACTGATGACGTCACTAGAGCGACTAGAAAACGACACCATTAGGAAGCAGGTTAGCACATATGAGTAGAAACAGAAGTGATGATTATGTAAGAACCTAACATGAGTGAAACAAACCGGATGTAGACAACTCATGTATAAGGAAGTTGACCTAATATAAGTTGAGAAGACAACTTTTGTTAACATAGTCGGAGAAAGAGAGAGACGGGGAAATACTGATCAGTAGCTACTAACATATAGTTAAAATTAGGACAGTCTGGTATGCTATTGTGGGTGACCCATAACACGTTCTCAAAACAAATCCACTAATACCCTGGCTCTACACTCTTTCTACCCCAACTTTCTCAAGGCCCCCTGGCCTTGGGTGTCAGAGTTGTTAATAATGGGTTTTAAAGAACATGAATGGAACGTAGACACCAGAAAGGCCATCTTGCTGATATCCAAGGGCAGAGGTGGGCAGAAAACCTTGATTTGCAGTAGTGTCCTCTGGTTCTTACTCCTTCCTTTGGTTAACACACATCAAAGTATTCCTCAGCCTCCCTGGGAATGTGGCACTCACCTTTTCCTGCCTTGCGCTATGTCTTCTTGATTTGCATCCATCAAGTTATTTCTGACCTTGTTTCTTCCCTGTGCCTTCTCTCCATTGCCCCAACAACAATAACAACAACAACAACGACAACATCTGCAAGTCCTATAATAAATACTAAGGAATCCTTCCTTTTCTTTTAAGTGCATACATTAAGTGCTTTCTGAACATTATATAATTTACATAATTATCCCAATATATGAAAAATTCCCATATAAAATTACCCACCTAATTTATCTATAGATGTACAGATAAATAGATTTGAGGCATGAAAACAGAAAGGTGACTGTGAATGGGGACGGAGAAACCTAAGGGGAGAGAGGGGGTGGGAGCAAGAGAGGGTAAGAGACACACATATCCGGAAAGTAGAAGGAGATGCTGTTTGGCAGAGGGGGAAGGAGGAGGGGGAAGGAGAGAAGGAGGAAGGGAGGGGGCCAGCAGGAAGGAACTGAAGGATAGGGGTGAGTGAGAATACAATGCAATGGCCTGTATGAATGAAGATATAACCTTTTCTTTGTAAATGAACCAGTAAATGAATAAATGAATCCGTACACTTGTGCATTTAAGTTGTAGCCAGAAGGTACAACCTTAGAAGACGGGCTTTCCTTGTAGGTTTCATACTTTTGCTCTGTTTCCTAAACAGAGTTTACTTGCTACCTCAATGAGCAATTATCTTTCAAGCATAGTGACTTTCTTACTGCCTAGAATTATGTATAAAGCTAGGTTACAGGTCAAGTAAAACCTTCCGCAAACTCACCCCACCGCGGTTCACTTATTCCCATTGTGCAGAACGCTGACTCTTTGAAAGGGGATAAAAGGCTCAGGAAATAAGAATAACTCCATTTATTCCCTTCGAAATCTTATCGATGGGTGGCGTCAGATGAAAGGACGGCTAATATTTTTAAGAATTGAAACATTATGCTCTGACTCACACAAGGAAATCATCTTGGACATAATTGGGAACTAAGAAATATCTTCTCTCTCAACCTTCCCTTGTAAGAGTTTTTCCGATGGCCTCTACCTCACTGTAGACCACCCTCTCTCCCACCCCCTTCCTACCCTGTAGACACACAGCTGGGCCTGAAAAATGTTTCCATCTTGTGACTCTTTTTGCTTTCACTTGATTACTATTTTTTTTTATCAAGAATTAAGAAATGAAACAGAAGGCTTTACAAAGAGATGAATACTTGATTAATTACAATCAGTCATGGTTGGAATGAGAGTGAGTCCCGTAGGCTCATATATTTGAATACTCGGTCCCTAATTGGTAGACCTATTTAGGAAGGATGAGGAGGTGTAGCCCTGCTGGAAAAGGTGTGTCACTGGGGGTGGGCATTGAGGTTTCAAAAGCCCATGCCATTCCCAGTTTGTGCTCTCTCTCTCTCTCTCTCTCTCTCTCTCTCTCCCTCTCTCTCCCTCTCTCCCCCTTCCTCCCTCCACCTTCCTCCCTTCTTCCCTCCCTCCTTCCCACCCTCTCTCTCTCTCTCTCCCTCCCTTCCTCCCTCCCTCCTCACTCTCTCCCTCCCTTCCTCCCTCCCCCTCCCCTCTTTTTCTGCCTCATAGTTGTTCTTTCAACCTGTAAGCTCTCAGATATTGCTCTAGTACCATGCCAGACTGCTGCCATGCTCCCTGCCATGATGGTTCACGGACTCTCCTACACTTTGGGACTGAACCAATCTCTAAATTAAACATTTTCTTTGACAAGTTGCCTTGGTCATGGCATGTTGACATGCCAATAGACAAGACTCAAACAAATAGATTTCTATTTATTTTGTACCATGGTAGAGTAGGGGAATGTCTTTGGTGGCAGGAAGTTTTTTCCACATTGCTAAGTCACATTATCTTCCTACCTACCTACTCAGAAGAGAATCCATATCTTGTTGACTAATATATACAACAAATAAGTATAAATGCATGCATAGTCACTGCAAGGCAACTATAATTATATTTTAGGGACAACTTGTTCATTACAATAAAACGATGAATTTGATTATGATTAAAAGAGTGAAGATTAAAAGAGTGGCTGACATCTTGGTTTTATAATCCCCACACGATAAATAATTTATTTTAAAATAAATTAGATTTAAATGACTTTAAAGGTTATAACAGAGTGAATATTTGCTTCCAAATGTAAAAGCATGATGGTATTGTGATTTAAAAAAGCATATAATCTTAATAAAATTTGGCAAAGGAAAGACGCTAGGTTATGAGTACATAATTGGCACACAACTTATTTGTTTTTGGTATGGATGTAGCACAATTGATTTCTCAGTAATTGTCGAGAGGGAACAGTGGTCTGGTGATTGGATTGGGGTCATTGTCATCCTGTCTTTATGTGTCCTGTGAGCTAAAAACTCTTCGTATGTTTTAAATGGCTGGCAGAAGAACAAAGAAAAACAATTATTCGTGACACATGACATTGTACGGAATTCACATTTCAGTGCCCAAACGGAAAGTCTTATTGGAACACCCATACCCCAGTGCTTATGAATTCTCTACAGCTGCTTTTGTGCTACAATGGCAGAGCCAAGTGGTTACAACACAGACCATTAGTCCTACATGAAGGGAACAATCATTTCTTGGTCCTTGACAGAACAGCTCAATATAAGTCATGGGTTTGATACAATAAACTAGAATAAAGCCTACCAAACTTAAAGGATTCTTTCTGAAGATGTGCCTCAATCTGGCAAAGCTTGTTTTTATTAGGTTCCAGAACAATCGATTTCAGCTCTCAACAGCTCATACTTGATCGAGAGCAATCGATTTCAGCTTTCAGCATCTCAAACTGGACCCAGAGCAATCGATTTCAACTCTCAAGCTTCTCACCCTGAATCAACATGAATGGTTTCACGACAATTTTCAGAAACAGAACTCACAGTGCTATCTTCTCCCTTCAGACCTAACTTAATAAAATCTTCTATTCATTTCATAAACGGCTCGCATGTTCTTTTCATTGCTTCATTAATGACCTAAGAGCCCAAGTGACAAGCAACTCAAAGAAGTTAACTGCTGCTACCCTTGAGTTGTGGATAATCAGACGGGAAAAGCAAACATACGAGCAATTGCTAATAATTTGATAGTAATTTTTTTCTACTATATTTCAAGATACATCTATATAAGTTTTCCTGCTCGCAAATCTGTCTTTCTCTTGGACTTAGAATGATCTAACTCATGGTGACATGAGTCACGCCACCTCCTTCTTTAAGTCTAAAGTTCGTTGCCCTCATCATTTCAAAAGTCCTGTATGAGTTTCTGGGTCCTTCTACACGCAGTCCCTGTCAAATAATTTGCTTTCCTAATGTTTGCCCTTGGAAGAATGATTTGCAATTTCCCATACGCTCTTCGTATTCTAAGTCCCTGACTGTTCTTTCTACTGCTTTTCCTGTCTTGGGCTGACTTCTCAGCTGAGTGCAAAGAGGATCCCTCTGAACCTTTAAATCTCGGTGTGCTTCAGGTATTAATTGTACAGAGCCGCTAGGTTGGGGGGTGGGGTGTGGGAACTCTGTGTCTGCTTCTGTGATTGGCTGAGAGCAGGGCTTCTTTCCGAAGCCAGAGCTGAAAGGGAAAGCCAGATTTCCTGATGGAACCGTGAGGGCAAAGACAAGCCATTTTGTATCTGCGCAGATCAGTTCGTGCCTTCTAAGTCAAAAACTCTGACTTCCTAGTGAAATGAGCCACTTTTCTCCCATAAACGAGTTTGAGTTGGGTTCTTTCACGTAATCCTTTCGCAGAAAGGATTCAGATAATGTAGACCTCACCAAAAAAAAAAAAAAAAAGCTGACAGTTAAACTGTACGGGGAGGAACAAGTGTTTGCTTTAATAGCAACGTTGATGAAAAAGTGTCTTTTTTGTAGATCAGACAACAGTTGATGGGCTTCCTTTCCTAGTCAACAAAATTTCAGGAGGTTTTCAAAATCCCCTCTTAGAAAAATTTACAGTATGTTTGACTTTAAAACTGTCTCCCAAATGTTTATTACAGAAAAAAAAACAGATAAAATTTGATCAATTAGACTGACAGTTTTGGAGGGAGCCATTATGAATGAGAATATATCTACTGCTTTGTCTTTTAAAAATCAGAAACCTACTGAATAGTTTTTAGAAATAAACATGAAAGGCTACTACAGAACTACCACGTTGGATGTCAGTTATAACAATTTTATTTAAAAAGAAACAAAGAGAAACATCTGGTGAAACAACACTAAGGCCTAACTGAACTTTCAAATGTCTACACTGTTGTCTTCTGTCACCTCGGATGCGTTTATTCTTTCCTTTACGTAGCAGAGGGCACCGATTTGGTGTTGAAGAAGAGCATTTCATGAGTCAGTTTCTCTACGAATCTAGTAGAGAAAAGTCAACTATGCACACATTAATGCGTAATTGTGGGCACTGACAACTGTCATTGGATGGGGAAATGACAATACTTAAGGGAGGCTGTCGCAGCAGAACAAGGTGAAGATGAACAAAAACAGTCACTCATTGTAAATCCCAGGGAATCTTTGTTGGATAATTTAGTGCAGAAGTTTTCAACCTATGGGTTACAAACCCCTTGGGGGTCAATTGATCCCTTCACAGGGGTCACAGATCAGATATCCTGCATAGCAAATACCTACGTTACAATGTATAACAGCAGCAATATTACAGTTATGAAGTATCAAGGAATAATTTTATGGTTGGAGTCACCCGAACATCACAGCACTAGGAAGGTTAGGAACCACTGACTTAGTCACTGGGGTTACTGCTACAAACACAAGTAGACTAGTTAACCATGATCTCAGTAAATTGGAGTATATAATTTTTTTCTGAGAGAAATATGATAGAACTTAATAAAGCTTTTTGACAGAGTTCACCTTATCTCAAATGATTTTTCATTTACCTTTATAGTTTTCTTATCATAACAATCATATTATTTTTCTGCATGTGCTTCAGTGACATCACCTTACAAAAGATTTTTTGTTTAAGCCATCTGCTGGCTAAAATTAACGAGTCAGTTGATCCAAGAGTAGGATGCTCAACGTAAATGCTGCGCTGCACGTATTTCCGCCTGTAGATTCTCTCGCACCTCTGGCTCCGACTTCACCATGTTTTCTTGTCCCGCATTTCTGAATAGCATTTATGGCAGGAAAAACCATTGAAACCGTGCAATAGAGAACAGAGGGTCCTATCAAAGCAGAGTGTGTGCTGTTGTATTTTGTAGTTCTTGCTTCTCCCCCTGCCCCAACTACGCATCTGCTACCTGCTGACTCTCAGTTGAGGTCCGGCTACCGACATAACACCAGCTGAGGTCTTGAGTTCATGTGTCATAGATTATCCTGTGGCTTTCTGGCTCATATATACGTCTAAACTTTAGGAGAAATGCTTAGTTTGTTACTTATGATGAAAGCAGGGATGCTCTTTCAGTTATCACCTGAAAAGGATGTATACTAGAGACCAAAGATTTTTCACCAATTGTGGTGGTTACTAACCTTTTGACAGCCCATAGCAGAGTGAGCATTACTTCACAGTGCACATGGATTTTAGCTGGGAAGACACATTACTTAGGTTCTTTTTATTCTATTTTTAAAGGAATGCCAGAGGTAGAAAGCAGTCAGTTCATGCTTGATTAAATGGGGTGATTCATACACATCTCCTCCGAACATTAGGGGTCAGTCAATTGCCTTAAGAAATCCTGACTTGGTAAATCATCAAGTACACTGTTCCTCTAATCCCAGACAAAGGTAACACTAAAGCAAGTTCTCAATAGTTTCCGCTGTCTCATCCCAAACTTGGTTTGTGATATCCATTGCATCGATTTAATACCCCAAAGAGCAGGAAAAAAATCTTTGTAAAATGAGATTATGTCATGCTTTAATTGAACCCTTACTCCAGGACTTTCTATTTCATTCATAAAATAAAATCTAAGGTGGGGCTGGAGAGACTCTTCAATAGTGTAGTACTTGCTTTCTTGATATATGTGAGGCCTTGTGTTTGATCTTCATAGACTGAAAAGTAAGTAAATAATCTGAACTCTTTATGTGCAATGTGACACCTTCACTCCGTACAACATTGTCAGTATGGCCTTAATAATTATTTTCCAGCTGCTCTGGTTATTTTTTTTTTTCTGAATCTCTAATACAAATATCCCAGGAAGTAGTTTGCATTCAGTGTGTTAGACGACTGAGCGAATGGCTCAGAATAGCTGCTACCAAACCTGCTTGTGCATTTGAATCTTATGTGGGCATCAGAGTGGAAGCAGAGGTACATCTGTGGAGTTGCTGATTTAGTTTCTACTATCATGACATTGCTTCCTCCCCTCTCGGGTGCATCTATTGTGCAGGTTGACTTGGAAAAAAAGACAATTGTTACCAAGCTATGGAAGAAGCACCACCTCCCAGGCCCTCAGCACCATGCTTTGTCACTAGCAATACCACTGATGGCTTCTCAAGAAGTCACTCTTCCATTAGTGATATAAGACCTTGATGGGTACTGGCAGTTAGGACAACATGAAAGCCTGGTTGAATTTTGTTCCTTTTGTGTTGATAAATGCCACAGCAATTCCTGGACGTTTCAAGCATGGTGCAGAAGGGCCGTTTGAGTCTGTTTTGTAGATCGTGCTTTGCTGATTAAAAATACCCGGGTAACAGCCAAAGGTATCATCATCATGTTGGCTACGTGATTACAGGAAACAAAGCCAGAGACCCAGGCAGATCTAGAGTTCAAAGCTTATTGAGTCTGGGAATACTTATTAAAGAGAATGTCATTTGTGTTCAGAATAATAACTTGTAAATCTTCCAGAGCTATTTTTCACCTAATCGGATTCGTCCTTACAGAGGAAATTCCAGAGACAATCTGGAAATTTTGGCCTGCGATGTGTATGCAGAGACCAGATGGCCACCAGGTACAGAGCTGGTTTTTATAGTGGGGTACACTAAATGAAAATGACAAGTCTTTTAAAGATGACAATAAATTTTCTAGCAGGCCTATGTGAGATGTTTAAGGCTGGAAGATGAAGGTTTTGGGTCGCATTGGCCTTAATATAGAAGTAGGTTAAATGCAGCCAGGTGGGCTTTTATTTCCACTGTGAGTAGGATTGTCATCTAAATCTGTGAACATTAAAAGGAAGACGGTTAAATTACCACACAGCCTACAGTGGAAGCACACCCATGTGCTGGTGTACGTATGGGAGTCCTTTTGAAGGTGGGATGTTGTTGTCTCAGTCAGAGAGGATCAAGGCTCAGGAGAGTCTTTCAACTATTAGAAATGGGGAAACAGCTTCTCTTCAATGGAGGAGCATTCAACAAAGGAGACTTCTCTCCTGGCCTTATAGATTCAAGAGCTAGTTCTCTTCAGGGCTACCATGCCTCAACAACTCCAAAGACCCAGAAGCTTTTAGAGGTGATATTACTATTTTTTTTTTTTTTTTGCCTATAGTTTATTTGAAGGGAAAACTCATCCTGGATTGATGGAAGCTATTAATAAGCTTTATGTGTATCCCTCTATGTGTGAATATTCATATTACTCTAGAACTATCATCTGACATCAACTCTGAGAATCTCCCTGCATATCTGCATATGTATGCATGCATAAGTGAACACACATATGTGTTTGTGTGTGTACTATATACAGACATGTAAAAATAATAAACAAATTTAAATCCTCCCAACAAATGGTAGCCTGGAGGTACAATATCAACTCAATTATATCCAAGGTACAGTAGTAGCTCTGACTGTCTTCAGGAAACTAACTCTAACAAAGGAAAGTAGGAAGACTTTTCCATTTGATTTGCTTCTTAACTCACAAACAGAAAATATCGTCACGTTGCTGTGGTCAGAGGTGTCTTTTAAAGAAAACTACTAGTAAAAGTGAGTTTAACATAATGTAGTTCTTTTAAAATTGTTATTCTTTTCGCACCCCCAAGCCAAATTCTGAGGGATGATTAGGGTAAGATTTATGTAAACATCACAGAGATAAAAAGGATTGGCCAATCGGGGTCAGTTGGATGGGGTTTGAGCTGAACTCGGGTAATTATTCTGGGCTGATACGTACCAGATTTATCTGAACTAGGTTCATAAGGTCTTTCCCTCTGAAGTGGTCAAGCTGAAGGAAAGAGAAGTTGATTACTTTGATTTTGCCTACTTGAAGATAGTTACGAAATTTGATATGCCTGAAAACAGGGAGGTTTATTTTCAACATGATGCAAGTCTATGAGAAAAACAGCAAAAACTGAAGCCACACATACACATAATTACACCAACGGAGGGTATTCGTTTTTCAAATTATTTTTAAAATGTAGCATACCAAGTCATGGACGTCGTGATGACATTTTGATATAGCTTTTGCTCTTTTTCATCCTCCTGCCTCACTGCCCTTCTCTGTCTCCTCTCCTCTCCTTTCTTCCCCATGAGAGTTTACATCTGCTTTTCTGTGCAAGCATTCCATCCCCCTCTTTCCTCCAGCCTTCCTTAAGACCACTTTTTCCCCTCTCAAGGTCTCCTATGCACAACCCACCCGCCCTCAGCACGAGAAGAAGACAGTTTTCAAAAGAAGAAACTTAAATGTCCAGGAAGTATTTGAAGTGTGTTTGACAGTTTTAACTTTCAGGGACATGTAAATGAGAACTTGTTTTGAGATCCAACCTCAAAGCATTCAAGAGTGTCTGCAGAGAAGGAGGCAAACACAGATGTAGCTGAGTATGTAGGGAAGGAAGAGAAGAGCCCTATCCAGTGCTTATGGGAGTACAGGCTGGTGCAACCACTGTGGAAAACACCTTGACGCTCTCCAACAGCTAAAAATAAAACTAACAGCTGATCCAGTTGTGGCACTCCTGGATATACACATGAAGGAGAGACACTTGCTTATCTGTGTCTATTGTTGCGTTGGTCACAGTAGTTAATAACTGAGTGGAGGATTTGATTGTGTTGATTTCAGCTATAATCTCTGAGACAATAACCATTTTGGACATCTTCTAACTGTGGCTTATTGCTTCTTTGCATTATTGGCATTGATCACTGCGGTTGCAATTTCCCAAGGATCTTCACTGGAAATGGAATTTTTTTTCTGAGATAGCAAGGACACACTATAAATGCCGTATGAGATTTTATTTTTATGTGGGCTGTGTTAGAATTACAGTAATCTTACAAGCAACACGGACGTGGTTTCTTTGGGTATACCCCAACTGTAACCTTACAAAGCATTGTGTTGAATTACCAGTTCTTACATGAGTTTAGTTTATCCTAAAGATTTCTGAATTAGAAAGACTTTCCAGCGATTTCTATCAACGCCTTCATTCTACAGGTGAGAAAGCAAAGAATACTTCTTACCATCTATTATGTACAGGGGGGGTAATATCTGGAAAAAATAAATGTGCTATTAACTCTGAATTCCTCCAGTCTACTTGAATGAAATATAGAAAACTTCATTTTCTAAGGAGTAATGGAGGAGAAAGCCTTTGCCATTCAGGAAATATTCCTGTTACCTGAAAACTTCCTATAACCACACCAGGCTCTAGAACACTTCAGTTTTTCAAAGATTGCAGTTTATAATTTTATTGTTTTTCTATAGACTACAAAAAGACGTCCTTGTAGGACAGTGTTCAGTGTATCTTGTCAAAGGATTTGATTTGAAGGGCCTTTTAAAAACTTCTTCCAATCTTTACAGACCGGTAAGTGAGGGGCTGCTAAGCCTGTTTGCTAAATAAGAGACAGGGGTTCTGTAAGGCTAACTGACTAAGCAGCAGCTGACAGCTAGGGCTTAAATCAGTTGTCCTGTTTCTCAGCCATAAGATCTCTACGCTTCTCCGTCATTTTATTTCAAGGTAGATATTCATCATACATGCTTATGCATTTCATAAAGATAGTATGATTCAAGTACATCTGTGCACTTGGGCAATGTCTGCCCTTTGCGATCTCCTATTTCAATTTTGAATTCTTTGGGATAGCAAATATCGAATTTTTTTCCTATATGAAGGATTTTTATCCTGGCATTTACTTTTAATTTATTTAAGTATATATGTATATGTAATATCAAAATTTTATAAAAATATTATAAACTTTTATAAATTTTTGTATTTGTATACATTTTATTTATTTATTTTTAAAAATGTATCTTAAACATACAGTGATCCCTCAGTATCCAAGGGGATTCATTGAAGATCTCCTTCTCTCTGTCTGGATACCAAAATCTTCACATATTCCTGTCTTGAACTAAGTAAGTTACGTGAGTTTGGAATTTCATCAGGTTTTCCATTACAGCCATATAATCTGTGTTGTTCAGGATCCAGTCAGGATTCCCCATTATATTTAGTGTTTCTGTACAAGTCTCTTCTGTGATGACTCCTTAGTCCTTTCCTGCTTTTGATAGCATTGACACTATGGAAGATCATTCTGTAAAATGTATGTCCATTTAGGCGTACTTATTACTTTGTCACGATAGGATATGTTAGCCTAGCGAGGCTTAGATGTGCCTGGCCATTGAGCTAAAAAGCATATTTAAAATGCTTTTTTTAAAGTTAGTGTGTGTTAAAAAGTTAGTGTGTATGTGTGTGTGTGTTTCATCCATGGATCCCGGGTGGCTCCTGGATGGTGGCTAGTAGCGTGGTCTGCCCAGAACTTAAAGTGGGGCAGTAGAAATTACACGCTACAGTGCCATGTTGTGGAGATCAGAGGCTAATTTGCATGGATTTGTTCTCTCCTACCACCATTTGGGTTCTGGGGACAGAACTCAGGTTGTCAAGCTTACCGGGAAGTGTCTTCATCCACTTAGTCATTTTACAGGTCTCCAGACACTTTTGGTACACACAGTGATATTTAAACCTGTGATTTGAACATCCCCTGGATCACACAAGTTAATGAATTTTAAATAAAGTTTTCTTTTTAAGTAATTTGTCTTTAAGTCTGCCAAAACAATAGCCTTTATTTGTCTGTTTACAAGATCTCAGTTCTTTCCCTTAAGAGAAGGTTGTAGTCCCTGTCATTCAGCCTACCTCTACTATTCCTTTAGCTCTTCTTGTGGTCTGTCATGTCTTCATGGTCTACTTGTTTATCTTCCTCCTTCTGCAGACCTGCTGATTGGCTAACCCTATAAAATCACCAATATTTAGCTGATTGGCTAATCCTATAAAATCACCAATATTTACAGAGCTCTTGCCATTTGCTACCCATTCTTATATGGCCTTGCATCCACCACGAGTGAACACATTGAAAGCCCCACGATGCTAAAAATGTTCTAAGTTTTAAAATACTGTGATTTGCCACAAAAATACTTGATCCAAAGAAAAGACAGATCCTAGCCAAAGAGAGAAAATCAAGACAGAAACGGGAATCCCACAGCTCTGCAAGGAACTCACAGCCTCCGTCATGGAAAGGATGCTCAAAGGGACTTAGAAGTCTGGAGTGGAATGCGCTATGTCTTGAGTATGGCTTGCAAAGTGCCTGTTTCCAGCTTAAGCTAAAAGGGAAGGTGGTGAGGGGTGGACATTCAGGAGGCGTTTAGATCAGGAGGTCTCTGCCCTTATGAGAGCTAATGTTGTCCTAAGCCTGGGTTCATTATTGCAAGGCTGACTTACAAAAATTCAAGCTATGTAGGGTTCTTTCTCTCTCCATGATGAAAGATGGAGCAAAAATATTTTATGTGTGTTTTTATAACAGCAAAAATCTACAATTAAGACATATATGAACCATTAATAGCCATTATTGCCTTTAACCAACAATAATACTCATTATTAACAATAAATGTCTCCTGTTAGTCATCTGTAACTAACAAGGCATTTCTCTTTTCCAAGTTTATTGCAGGTCAGTAAACTGAAGGTAGTTGTTAGAGTTTTAGGTAAATCCATAGGGGAAGATCTAAAAGAATCTCATTTGAGAAAAATTCATGAAGTCACACCTTCACTTTAGATGTTTTAGAGATTGTCTTCTCTCTCTCTCTCTCTCTCTCTCTCTCTCTCTCTCTCTCTCTCTCTCTCTCTCTCTCTCTCTCTCTCTCTCATTATCTCAGATTCTGGTCCTAAAGGAAGGATATTCAATAGCAAGGTGTGACTGAATAAAGATGTTTTTCTGATGCATTTCAACACACTGGCACTGGAAATTGTCTAGGACATAAAATACATTTTCCAGGAGTCTCTCGAACATTCGTTAAGTCTTTTGTGGACCCTGATATAGGTGTAAATCCTCGATTCTCTCTGTCTTTACTTTTCTTTTTATAGTTAGACTTTGCATAACAACTTTATTTAGAGCTGCCAGGCACCACTCTGTCTATTTTCTCATTTTTAGCTCCAGGGAAAATATAGTTAACATCTTCCAGATTTGCTGGAGAGAACTCTTTACATAGAGTGAGTGGCAGATTGGGAATTTTAGTTGATACCCCATTTTCTGTCCTTTGTTTAAAAGGCAAATCAGGTATTCCTTAAAATGCTTTACATTACTATGTTGAGAATTCCACACATTGTATTTTCAACCTCCTTCCCCCAACCTCTTTCCATCCCCCATTCATTCCATTCAACTTTGGGTCCTCGTATTTTAAAACAATTCTACTATACCCCATTAATGTTGCCTACAGACTCTGAAGTGTGTATCTATGTACTACCATGTATTAGACCTTCCAAGGGCTATTTCTCTCTCTCTCTCTCTCTCTCTCTCTCTCTCTCTCTCTCTCTCTCT
>NW_021621071.1:5675893-5707217 GCF_004785775.1 Grammomys surdaster
CTCTCTCTCTCTCTCTCTCTCTCTCTCTCTCTCTCTCTCTCTCTCTCCACCAATTATCAGTAGCTCCTTCACTAGGTGTGGGACTTCATGCTACCGCCCACTCATGCCGGGATTGAGTCTGCTTGAATTTGTACAGTTTTGTGCCTGCTGGCAGACCCTCTGTGAGTTTCTATGGTCAAATGCTCTATGATATCCAGAAAATACTGTTTCCCTGTGGGTATCCACAGCTTCCGGTTCTTACATTCTCCCTACCTCTCCTCCACAATGCTCTCTGAGCCTTGAGAGGAGGGGTGTGTAACATACATATACATTTAGGGTTTAATATTTTACAGTCATTCTCTTAGTCATGGCAGTTAAGTCTTTAATTCCCATCTGCAATATACAAAAGTTTATTTGATAAGGTTTGTGGAATGTTCTAGTCTATGAGTATAAAGAGAAGTCATAAAGAGTCAGTTTAATACGATGCCCTGTAAGCACAATAATAATAGTAGGCAGGCTCTCCTCAGAAGCCTACCACCCGTCTAGTCAGAGCTTCTCTGCCTCTATTCTTCCAAGTGCTCTGACGGTACAGACTCCGTCCCTGTCGAGTCTCTGTGTAGCGGGCCTCAAATCCACTCAGAAGATAGTTGGTTTCTCCTACAACATTTGTACCCCTATTGCACCTGTGGGCATATCTTTCAAACTATAAAATATTTATTTTATATATGATAGTGAAATACTGAAAAATAAAATCAGACTTTGGAAAATTTGACAGATGTTACCACTGTACACAAGATGGTGGCAATTTTTTTCTCCCTCTACCTAAAAACCATCCTTTGAAGACAATGGAAACTCTTTTAGTATGTAAGATCCCCATGTGAAATAACCAAAAACTTGAATGATTGTATATGAAGAATGACAGAAGAAAAATGGAACCCTATTTTATGGCTAGACTTACATTAATAAATGCTATAATTATGTTTCATATTCGAATAACTCTTAGTTTTTACACTCCAGATTTTACACAAAGAGACAAAGAGAAGGGATAAAAGAGAAGAGGACACGAAGAGAAAGAGAGCCCAAGGTCTGAGGCAAACAGCCAATGGAAGTGTTTTCAGCTCAGCTGGGTAGCTCACAGGTTTGAAACTTTTCCACGTGCTCTGAATAAGTATCTGATGATTTGTTTTTTTTCTCCTGTAGTTAGGAAAACAAATGTCACTTTGTTCTGAGGATGTAAGGCTCAGTGCCAGATCAGGGCAGGAGTGCCAATGAGAGAACACCTCACTCTTCTCATTTCCACTCTATACATATAGTAGAAATATACACATATATATATTTGTGTATATATACTGTATATCTATAGCACAATATAATAGTATATGTGTGATACAATATTATTCACACACACACAATATTATGAAGAGGATGAAAGCTCTCCCTAATGGCATAAAGTACTGCTAAGACAACATGTGAATACCTGCAGAATGAAAAAAGAAAAAGAAAAAGGTTAAATCAGTGATGGATGAATATCAACCCATGTCTGTCTGTCTGTCTGTCTGTCTGTCTGTCTGTCTGTCTGTCTATTTGGCCCTTGACTCCATATGACTATTTTTAGAAATTTCAACATATGACAATTACTTTAAATGCGGTATACTAATAGATGAAGTTAATACTTTATGTAAAAAGTCACTCAGAAGTGATTCTTTATAAGGAAAATAAAATGATTGGAAACTGATTTCAATTAATTACTAATGACTAATTTGCTTAGTAAAAGTGACTGAGGAGCCAGTCTACTTCAGCAGAACGTGCATGATTCCCTCTATCTTCAAAACCTGTTACATCAGAAATGTACTTGAATATGTGTTTGAAGACAAAATATACAAAAGCATGTTTTTTTTAACCTGCCCAGGTCCGAGATCAGGTAGATGTTCTGTCCTGTTCTCTGTAATTCTTTACCTATAACCTTAACCTTGCGGAGAGATCTTCTCCATCTGACCTGCTCTTCCTGAGCAGGTGCGATTATGGTGGACATAGGAATTCTAATAAACCAGCAGTGGTTTATCTGGTCATTATTACTGTCCCTGTAGGTTTCTTCTAGTAACTTTTCATCAGCATGTTATTGTATCCCGAGGCTAGTCAAGTCCAGGAGACGGTTTTGTTTACAAACCCACACCTCTTCTCTTCCAGTTCTCCATCTGCACACACTAACCAGCTCACTGTGAGTCACATGCGGGACTGCGAACGATAGAATATAAGGACAACTGGCTTTATTCTCAGTGGGATAAGAACTAGCCTATAATCAATGAAACAGCCATAAAAATATGAAGGAAATAAAAAGCAAAAGCCCACACGAGTTTCTGTTTTCATCAGCTTGTTCACTGAAGAAATGGAAACAAAATCATGGAAATGCATTTTCTGACCCTTTCTTTTGAATTAGAAGAAAGTACAAGGGACATTTTCTTTTATTAGGTATTTCCTTTATTTACATTTCAAATGTTATCCCTTTTCCAGGTCTCCCCTCCGGAACCCCCTATCCCATTCCCCCTCCCTCTGCCTCTCCACAACCCACCCACCCACCCACCCACTCCCACCTTCCCACCCTGGCATTCCCTACACTGCGGTATCGAACCCCCTCAGGCTCAAGGGCCACTTCTCCCACATATGTCCAACAAGGCCATCCTCTGCCACATACATGGCCCAAGCCATGGATCCCTCCATGTGTACTCTTTGGTTGGAGGTCCAGTCCCCAGGAGATGGGGGTGGGTGGGGGGAGCGATCTGGCAGGTTGACACTGTTGCTCCCTTCATGGGGTTGCAAACCCCCTCAGCTCCTTCAGTCCCTCCTCCAACTCCTCCATCAAGGACCTCGCACTCAGTCCAACGGTTGGCTGTGAACGTCCGCCTCTGTATTTGTCAGGCTCTGGCAGAGCCTCTCAGGAGACAGCCATATCAGGCTCCTGTCAGCAACCACTTCCCGGCATCCCGGCACCCGCAATAGCGTCCTCGGGTTTGGTGACTGTATATGGGATGGATCCCCAGGTGGGACAGTTTCTGGATGGCCTTTTTCTTAACCCATGACAAATAGAAAACCTTTCTCTTTGTTCTTGAGTTCAACAGCAGCTAAGTCCATGCATGCGCATTGACACCCCTTGAAAGAAAAACAAAGATGTACCTTGGGGGGGTCGGGTACCTTAGAAGATCTATGTAGTTAAGGCCAAAAGACTGATTTGTTGATATGGTCTCATGCTTCACCCGTTCCAGACTCCTCACTCCACGTACCTCCTGCATCAGTCAGACTTTTAGCTGCTGTGACAAACATAGAGGAAAAACGGATGAAAAGAGGGGAGTCACTAGGGATTTCCTTCCTCCGGTGGGACCCTGCTTTCCAATAGCTCTTTCAGTATGATGTTCAGTAATGAAGTGATATCCTCATGAATCAGCTGCCATTTCTTAGGGGCTCTACTTGGCTACCATGGCTTCACCATATGAGCCTTTCAAATGGGGACTTTATAAGCAAAGGGCAATACCCTGCTCTGTGCCCGCGGCACAGCACAGCTTCGAGCCCTGGAAAATGAAACGCTACTTCCTTCAAGTACGCAGTCGTTCTGGCCATGTGTTTTCTGAAACTCCTGTCTTGACTTTCCTCTGTCGAGGGAACTCTGTGTCTCTATCTTCTACTTCAACTTCCCCTGATTGTAACGTCTACAGTTTATAAGTGGAATACATGCTTTACACCCAACTTTAGCATTGATCTTCGGGAATGTGTCTCAGAGATGAATCTAGATAGACTGCTTCAGAAAGAAAAGTCCTGGTATGTTTACCACAGCTTCTAAGCCACTGTCCTACCTCTGATGCTTGCAGATAATGTTGTGGGACTGATGGGCTTGTGCTTCACACATTTCCAGACATCTCTTTAGTTCTTCTCATGATACATGACCCCCACTCTGCCCATGGGAGGAACCGGACTCTCCAAGCTAGTTTAATTACAATGGAATAATGCTATTCTCCATTCTCACATATTCACACACAGTTTCAGAAGTGATGGGGCTGAATTCAATCACCTCTTTACAGATTTGCCTTACAACTGGGATTAGAGCTGTCCTTAAATGTCCAGCCTTCACGGAGAATTCCTCATGATTCACCAGTCAGCCCAATGATTACTGAGAACTAACAAATATTTTATTTGTAAGACAAAGCTCTTGGGGGAAAGCAATAGGACAGTTATTTGGAAGTAAAAAAAAGTGTACTTTGTTCTTTCCGTGCTCTGAAAGCCTTGTGCCTCATTGGGAAGATAGCCTAGGTAGACGATGTTAAGAAGCGAACACATTGTACTGATTAAAAATGATACCAGGGTCTGGAGAAAGGAAGACAGCTCATTTGGCTTGGAGGGTCGAGAAGTCCATAAAGAAATTTGGAACTAAAAGTAGATGTTGAAAAGTGAGGTAGGTTCCCATGAGAAGAAAGACATTAGCCAATGTGTTGGAAGGGTTTGGACCCAGTGTCCGTTTTCCTGTTTCCACTCTGCCTCTGTGTGTCTCTTTTATTACTGTGGGCCGGCTTTTACCTAGGGAACTGTCATAGACCTTTCTTACTGATTCATCAGAGGTTGAAGGAACTTAATAATCAAGTTTCCCCACCCCCCCCCACACACACACTCCTGCTTTTTTGACAAAGCATCAAGTTCACCTTAATGAGTACATTGTTGAGAATTAAATTGTAATTGTTAGCTTTCTTTTCTAACAACCAAGGTAAGCATCTTTACATTTTAAGAAGCAATAAATTCTACAGTACAGAAATTTTGAAAAGGTAAGAAAATTTACCACCACCACCATTATCCCACCCCTGGAAATAAAGATTAGTTAATTCCATGAAGGGCATTCAAGTATAATAACATGGGTTCTGTATTTATTTTGTGTTTTATATAGAAAAGTGGGAGCAACCCTAAGATAGGCAAAATAGCAGCCTGACATTAGTAATGGAGACATATCAAATGCATTCTTTTATAATCTTTTTTCACTTACTAATAGCTAAAAATAGATATGCATAACAAGGAATAAATACCTATTTAAAATATTTTAAAATAACTAAACATCATATCATATTTGAATATATTACATTTTTAAACCCTTCCTGACTTTTTTTTTTAAATTAATGTCACGATGTATACCTGCATAGGTGTATATTTGGATTTTATTTGTAAACCCTGTATAAGACTTGGAAAATTCTTGTGAGGACTCCGAATTTGTGTACAGGCATGTAACATACAAAACTGTGCAAGCTATAAGAATACGAGTAGTGGGCTGGAGAGATGGCTGCTTTTCCAGGGGGCATGAGTTCAATTCCCAGCAACCACATGATGGCTCACAACCATCTGTAATGGGATCCGATGCTCTCTTCTGGTGTGTCTGAAGACAGCAAGAGTGTACTGACATACATGAAATAAATAAATAAATCTTAAAAAGAAAAGTAGAAGCTAGTCCTCTTTTGAAGAATACAGGTAGAAAACAGAACACTAGAGTAAGAAACAGCACATTGCCGGAACTCAGTATTCCCTGTTAGCACGACTCCCCCGAATAATCACAGGAATGACTTCTTGCATACTAGAGTATCTTGCCACGTCCTGTGCTTTCATACAAATGAAATTGAATGAAATTGAATGAAATCTTGTCTTCTCAGTGTCACTCCAGTGATGGTGTGATGTGATGTTCCCGTTTTTAGCCACAGAGGTAACTGCACTCTGGGCCTCATCCACTTCTTTCCTAATATGTACGATAACACTCTTATGTCTGTGGTTTGTCCCTTCTTTGGAGAGTGTCTGCTCCAACCTGTTTCAGTTTTCTCTGATGGGGCGTCTGTTGCTTTTCTACTGATTTGTGGAGAAAGCCAGTCTTCAGAACATCAAGCATGCACAAAGATTGGATCTGGGAAACACCAAGCGGAGGAGAAAATCCCTGGAATTCAGTTTTTATGAAGAAAAGTGAAATAATAGACTCTAGACCTTAGGACACACTTTCATTCAGATATAAAATTAAAAAAAAATGCTTCCTACAATATTCCTGTGTTTTATTGTATGTGAAACAAGCAACAATGTAAAAAAAAAGTCCTGACATGTTATAGAAATGTCAAATTGTGTGCTTTCTACAGTCTAGCAGTCTGGAAAATAAAAATATCTAAGAAATAATTGTAAAATTCCCAAAAGAAGAAGTGGAGAAAAATATTTTTTAAAAGTGTTCTTTAAGGTTCAAAACTATGTCTGCGTTTAATTAGCAATGACGTTTGCTGGTCTATATAGGAGATACATTGGTCTCTTCCCACCCCTGCCCAGAGGCTTTGAATTAAGAAGACATTTACATTATGTGTAAAATGCCACTTCAGTTCAGGGTCTGTCAGTAAACCAAAAATATCAAGTTAATGATATTTACAAGACAATTAGCAAGAAAAGGAATTCCAGGTTGAGGTTTCCATGAGTTGAAATTATTATTAGTATTATTTGTCGTTACAAATCAGCTCTTTTCACTTAATATTTTTTCTTGGTGCTTTTTTTCCCCCAAAGAATCTCTAATTTTAAGATTGAGCAGCTGTAGTACAGACATGATTGTATATTGGACATTAGCTTAAATTATTTTGAGGGAAATAATGAGACAAAAATGTCACATGGTCAATTTCTTATTCTAGTACTGTATAGTGTCAAACATTGTATTCTAAAATTAAGTGAGCTTAAAATTCATAATACTTATTTTTTTCAAAGAAAATGAAAATCATTTTCTGGTTTTGAGTTTTCTTTTCTGGAGTTGCTTCCTGCTACAAGTGGCTCACAGGGATGAGCTCTCAACAGTCCAGTTGGCGTTCTTTCCAAGTGTCCTTAAAAACTACACAGTTTCCATCAGTTGGGGATTGAACAAAGTCAAGTTGAATGGTCTGTCAATATCCCAGTGTCAAAGGAACATGTCATATACTGAGGGCAATGTCTCCATACATGAAGGCTTTCAAGCCTTTAAGGGTCTTCTCTGCAGAGACAAGAGCACGTGAAGCAAATGCTCCTTTGGTGCATCTGGCTTTACTCTCAGTCTTTGCTTCTTGCGTAGCAAAGCAATTTTTACTGGTTTGTGAGACATCCAAACAAGAGAAAGATATTTTAACTTGATAATAAAAAGCAAATAAAAGGAAATAAAAACAAGCAATTAAGGAAAAAGAAAAAGTTTTCTTCCCGGTCAAGAATTTCCTTACAAAACATTCAGAAAGTTTCCCACACAATCAATTACCTTATTAAGTCTGGCTTTCAGAGATCTTAGCTTTTGTAAAAAAAAAAAATGTTATAAATGTATACTAAAGCACAAAACTTGAACTACCATCAATGCCAGGAAGTAAATATGGAAGGGCAAGGGTCACTTGGAAGGAGATTTTGGTTGACTTGATCAGAACAGCTGTTCTTTATGGATTTCATCAAATTGTGTGACTTCATCGGCAAATGCTGCCTTTCTTTCTTTTGTGGACTTTTGACCTTTGATGATCATCAATTTAAGATCAAGGCACATGACCTACCATCATTGATCTGGGACTTATTAGAGAAAGAAAATAAATCACGAAATGAAAAGCAAGGTCCACACGAACAAACGCATTGTTTTGGAGAAGGGCTGCACAGGTGTGTCATGTGACTTAACTTGGGGTGAAAAGTCTAAAGAAGATGCAAGCAAATCAGCTGATAGGCAATTTAGGCTCCTCTGTCAGATCTAAAATCACACCGCTATCAGGTTACACTAATAAGGGGGAAATGTAGAATTATATGTATATTTTTTTCTTTAGGTGCTCAAAAACAAATTTTTACCCTGATAGAGTTTTTCAAATATAGGGTGATTTTCTAAAGCATTATACTGCTAGAGGTAAGCAGATTTTAGGATTTCTGCTAATTGTACCTCAAGCTCATCTTAAGTATGAGTTCTAAGTATCCTGTTCTGTCAAATTTTTCTCTGAGTCTTCACTTTGTCACTCAATTAGACATCACTTTCAAACATGGGTGCTTCCGTCTAAAAACCAACTTACTTTTATTGTTTGGAATTAAAGGTGTGTACTAAGGGCGTGTTTGTATTCCAGCCAGAGAAATTAAAGGTACGTGCTAAGACTGAGCCACACCACAGCTAGAAATAGGCTTTTCCAGTAAACAATACAGTCTCAGGATTTACAGTGAGATAAAATATCCTGCACTAACATGATATCTAGTTTCTCTTCTATTCATTGGCCAAGATTCAACTCAATCCTATCCTGTCCTGTGAAACATCTCAGAGTCGTTGAATAGTTTTTATTTTGAGCCTTCCTTCCCCCCATATGTAAAAAGGGGGATACTACTGAATAAAAACAAGAAAAACAAACAAACAAAAACACTACTGAGAAATGATAATAAACCTGAGTCCCAGAGCTCAGTAATGGCAGTTATAAATACAATGTGGAATTGCTTTCCACACCTGTGTAAATTTCAGACAAGTCCATGTGGTTTCCTCTGGCCCCTTTGAACACATAAGTGGAGAATATGGTTTGGTGAATGACACACTTTCCAGCCAGTGTATTCTAGCCCAGTGGTTCTCAACCTATGGTTGGTTGAAGATCCTTTCACAGGGTTCACGTATCAGATATCCTGAATGTCAGATATTTACATTATGATTCACAACAGTACCAAATTACAGTTAATAAATAGCAACAAAGATAATGTTATGGCTGGGGTCACCATCACACGAGGTACTGTATTATAGGGTCGCAGCATTAAGAAGGTTGAGAACCACTGCTCTAAGGAACTGCACAAAGGAACCAGACACTTGACAATGAAATCCACATTTTTATAAGACAGAAGTTAAATGAGAACTTTTAGAATAAAAATTTCAGGAGGCTGCATGAAAATATTACAAAAAATTGTCTTTTACAATTTTTAGCGGTGTGTCTTCCCAACTGATTCTATCTTAAGTTCCAGGCTGACTCAGAAACCCCTGTGTTTTCATGACTTTCTATGGATCGTGTCTTTACATGGATCTGGGTCTAACAACTGGTCCAATAGAGAAAGTGATAGAGTGCTTTCATATTCCACTTAGATGTTTTGGATCTGTGTGGATGTCTAAATGAAAAGGAAAGAAGAGAAAAAGGTTTAAATAAAAATGCTCTGAAAGGATGGAGGGAGGCTCTAATAATCAGGGGGTGAACCTGACTAGAGGTGCAGTAGTTAACAAGCACATGAACACCTTCTCTGAAGGGCGGAGAACACTTGAACCAAGTTGACAATGGGCTTGTAGCAACTCTTGGAAACTTTGCTATCCCAAGTTTCGGAAAACATTTATTTATTCCCACAATGGCAGTTTTTGCTAATGAGTGTTTGGTCTGTACTGTTATCTCTGCATCAATCCTTGGCTCACTGTCTTCTCAGAAAAATAAAGAAGTCATTTCTGAAGTGGTTTCGAAATTTCTTTTCACTAGTTCTTCAGTATTCGTTTAATGGCTTTTTTTTTTGATTTAATGTTAGATGTTTACTTTTTAGCAAATTCAGTTTGAAAAATTGGAAAGTGTGGTTTCAAAGTAGTCGGGGACACAAGCACCTGGGTTTAGCTCTGTGTTCTGAAAATCCCCTCCAGCAGTGGATCTCAACCTTTCTCATGCTGCGACCCCTTAATATAGTTCCTCATGTCGCAGTGACCCCCAACCATAAAATTATTTCATTGCTACTTCATAACTGTCATTTTACTACTGCTAAGAATCATAATGTGAATAATATTTGTGCTTTCTGATGGTCTTAGGCAAACTTATGAAAGGGTCATTTGACACCCAAAGGGGTCACAATCTTCACACTGATAACAAGTGATCTACACAGTCACTAAATGTTGAAAATATTCCGTCCAGAGGTAATTATAGCCACTCTATATGAGGCAGCTAAAACTTTGATGAAAATGTTCCTTCCAGGGCTAACTTTATAATCACCTGACATGAGACAGCTAAAACTTTCTGACAAACAGTACAAAGGACCACAAGGCTAGTGTTTGTACCCAGGCATTGCTAGTTTTGAAAGGAAGGAGTATAATGAAGAAATAGTCAAAGTGAGCAAATATGGATAATGGATCATGTTAACCATGACAACGGATGAATGGGATGTCCATAATCATGCCTTCAAAACAAATATCTTCTAGGACTTAGGCAATCAGAATACACAGATTCACTGAAAGGGACAAAGGGAAGCATTACAGATTGGAATGACATTTGAACATATAGTCAAGGTTCTCTTCAGGAACATAACTGCTGGAATGAATACATATAGATGAGGCCTTGTTAGATTGGCTTACACAATAGGTCTTGAGTAGACCAACAGTGAACATCTACATGCTGGAGAGGCTAAGAACACAGTGTCTGCCCAGCACACAAGGTTGGGTGCTTCAGTAGTTCCAACCTAGTACTGGAGGCCAGGAGGATTCCTGAGAGCCACTGGTCTTCATGACACCTCAGAAGGCCAAAGAAGCTGGCTTTTGAAGCAAGCAAACGATAGCATAAGCAGATGTACAAGCAGACACAGCAGGTGAAAGACACACTCACCAGCAAGGAGCACCATGTTGTTTTCTTTAGACCTCTCTACATCTGGGTAGCTGCTAGGAGATAATGCCCACCCCAGGGGAACGTCTTCCCCACTGACTGATCCCTTCTGGAAACGTTCTCACAGACCTACCCTGAAGTAAGTCTCTTGGTTGATTCCAGATACAATCAAGTTGGGAATCAAAATAAGCCTTCACCCTCTCCTCACCTCCATTTCATGACTTCCATTTTGAAATCTCTAATCCGGTATATTGTAGTTTTTAAGATGTTTGTAACTTGTACTTTATTTTTATGAAACCACTCTCATCTCCAGTCTCCTTTCTTTTCCCTTTCTCTCCCCACCCCTCATTCTTCTTCTGGCATCTTCATGATTTTATGGATACTAGTTTTGGGTAAATTCATTAAGAGTCTTTCATGTTATTTTATAATCCTATCTAGGGTCTTGGAAATAAATTCTTTCACTTTTTCAATGCCCCTACCATCTCTTACAATCCATGTTCCCTGTGTGTCCTGTAATTCCATGTCATTCTGTCTCGGGCTAGTGGTGGCATGTGACAGCGACTATGGAACATTTTTTAAGTTCCTGAAAGCGCTAAAATGTTCTCCATTTTCAGATCACCTTTGCAAGTTGGTACTTTGACTTGGAATTGTGTGTGCATGCCTGTGTGTGTGTATGTGTGTGTATGTACATGTGTGTGTTCCTGTTTGTACATGTGTGCATGCAGGTGTACATACATACATATGTATACAGGTGGAAGCCAGAGTCCAATTTTGGTTGTATTCTTCAATCACGTTCCACTTTCCTTTTCTGAGACAAAATCTTGCACTGAATCCTGAGTTTATCACTTGGCAAGAGGAGTCACCTCTGTCTGCCTCTCCAGTGCTGGGATTACAGGATCCTGTCTCCAGACACAGTTTTTTATGTAGGTGCTGAGGAATTCAAACTCAGGTCCTCCCAGCAAGGACTTCACTGACTGATCCTTCTCTCCCACCGTTGGCTATTTCTAACAGTCTCTGGGTAATGAATAGTTGATTCTACGTTCTTGCAAGGTCCAGGGTTTCAGTGCTTTAATATTTTGTCATTGTTGCTATTTGTTTGGTTCAACCATGACTCTCAGTGAGGTGTCTTGTCTGGAGCCCTGTGGATTTTATCTTCCATGGTGGTCAGTGGCTGTTATAAAAAAGGCACATGGGATTATGAAGTCTGACAGATCTGTGTTTTGTGTTCACCATGGTCTGAACATTTGTGTCTTCTCCCACAAATGTGTATGTTGAAATTCCCAGTGTTGGAAGTTTGGAGACAGGAACTCCAGGGAAGTGATTGGGTTTAAATGAGATTTTAACGTTGGGTCTGCTTCAATAGAATTGATGTCCCAAATAGAGAAGCTTACAGAGTCTGCTTTCCTCTTCACTTCCTGATGTTGCCCAGGGCACTGACTAAGGGAAGGGCATGTGGGGACACAGCGAGCAGCTGGCCATCTATAAACAGAAGAATACTCACCAGAAACCCAACTGGCTGGAGCCTTCCCATGTAGCCTCCAAACCACGAAAAACAAATTTCAGTTATTTAAGCAATCCTATCCGTGATAGTTTGTTATTGTGGTACAAACAAACTAGCATAATCTCATTTCTTTGAAAAGCTAGGATATCAAAAAGGTTTGTAAGCCCAAGTTTGATCAACTGTGAGTATGATGTCTAAATACAGTTGGAAAGTTTAAAGAGGAAAACTTCCCAAAGAAGTTAATGATATATTAAAAAAGACATAGTAGATTTCTTTACACTCTCTCCTTCCATTGTTTATCTCTAAAAATGTGGTACCTCTGAGCAATCAGCTTGTTTCATTTTTAGATACTTTCTCTTCAAGCCATATCTTCTGATTATGTCATTTGTTTCTTGTATCACTTGGCAATATGAACGGGATGCTTCTAGACCAAAATCAAACTTCAAAACAAAGAAAACAAAAGACAAAAGCAATCGTATACTTGACTTGACTTCTTGCTGAACCATTTGAGAAATAAGTCTCAGGTGTAAGCATTAGTGAGAACAGGAGCACCTGCACTGACTCCTAGGACCCAATCGGGCATCCTAAATTATGGATTGCAGGTGCAACAAGAGTCCATTTCTCCTACAGGGACAGAGGCTTACCAGAATATGTTCCAGGAATCCTCCTCCTCAGAGATAGAGACAGAAGGTCAAAGCTGAGAACTCTCTCAGATTTACACAACAGAAAATAAGCCCTCACCACGAGGAGGGGTAAGGGAGGGGGACCTCTGCAGTTACTTCAGTGCTACTCCCAGCAAGCATACAGGGGATATCAGCAAAGGTACAGGGACTTCAGGTGTCAAAAGCAAAGCATGACTTGAATGGGAAGAAGGATGCCAAGGACAACATATGCTGACATATCTGAAAGGAGTCACAGGGGAAGCCTGATGTGGTGGAAGGAAGGCACTGCAGAACTCTGTAATTCCAGGCTAGTGAGACAAACACATCGGAGAGGACAGGCAGCACGGAGCAAATCATAGAGCAGGGTGCATCTAAAGCCCGCCCACGTGATAGGCAACTAAGATCTGTGTGCAGATTTGTGAGGAAGAGAGCAGTGAATGCAAGGAAGAAAGGGATGAAATAAGGTAGTAATATTTGAAAGAGGAAACTAGCAAGAGAAACCAAACACATAAGGAAAAATAGCCTCCTAACTAACTCTCTCTCTCTCTCTCTCTCTCTCTCTCTCTGTGTGTGTGTGTGTGTGTGTGTGTGTGTGTGTGTGTGAGAGAGAGAGAGAGAGAGAGAGAGAGAGAGAGAGAGAGAGAGAGAGAAAGAAGAATTTTTTGAGAAGAGATACAATGAATGGAAATTTAACACAAGTTGGAAAGAAAAGCCTTAAGAAGGAAAAAAAAAAAAAGCTGGAGTGGATTCCCCTCTCATCTTATAAATGACACATTTCTCCAGTATTGTGGGAAACAGCTTACTTGTTAGCTCTGGAAACAGTCATTATTAATTTACCTTTGTTAATGGATGCCAGAAATGGAACTTACATTCTGCAGCCTTTTCTTCAAATTGAAGCTGCCATCAATTTTTTAAAAGCATCCTCACTTTACACGCCAGAAGTAGAGGAGAGGATACTGTCAAAAGTGAAATCAGGCAAAAGTTGCCATCATACTGTGGATGCTTCTGGTCCCATAAAAAAAAAAAGTCACGCTTTGTAATTAATGAAATATGACAGTTAATTTCTAAGTAGCATTTTTCAGAAATTGAAACAGTGATATTTGTCTTTGCATATTTTTCTATTTGTTCCTTTTAGGAATTAAATGGATCGAAATCAATGAGTCTTGTTCACATTATGAATCTAGAATGGCAGAAGCTTGTAATAGGGGCTATTATGGATGGCAGATTGTGTTATATAGGAGGTGAAGAAGGAAGGCCTGAGAAAGGCCTTAAATTCATCCTCTGTTCACCCACTCGAAATGGGCATTTCATTGACAGCTATAATCTAGCATCAGTGACTAAGGTGAAGATTGTTCACATATGAAGTTCTCCCAGAGCCCGAGGAAGGTGTGACATTATTGATAACATTTCTTAGTAATCACCAATAATGGGTTCTTTGTTTTACATGGGTTAAGGTTAGGTCATTGTTTCATAAGATGAGCCTCAGATGAGGTAAGTGGCTTAGCTTTAGACACTATGCTGTTAAAAAAAAAAACAAACAAACACCAGGCACTATTAAATCCTGTCATCCACAGAAGGTAAGAAACTTGAGTGAAACTTGGGCAAATGCAGGGACAGAGACCAGGTGAGAGGCAGCTGACCTTGTCTGCATCTTAGGTACAGATACTCACCGAGTGTGAGGTGGGGGAAATCAACTCAGGTTTTGTTTTAGTTTTCCTTTCCTTGTGAGATTAACGGGAACACAGAACAGCCTTATTATGAGGCACTATTCCTGAGGAGACATGTACAAACATCTAACATCTCAGATAGAGAACTGATGACAGAATATGACACCACCAAAGTCCAAGTTGGAGAGCCAATGAGTTTTATTGAATTTCTTACAGAAGTACAGATGAGAGGTGACTTACAGGAGCAGAAATGACTCAAGGACAGCTGCATCACTAAAGCCCACCCCTGCATGGGTGACAGCTCACAAAAGCTGGGAACCTGGAACACACTGCACAACTGCAGGGAGCTCAATAGGCTGGAGGCAGTTTGTAGGTCTCTACTTCTTTCAGGCAGCTAAACTCTGAAACTCACTGACTGACTCTCAGTGGTCTTTACTGTTTATGTAGTCTTGGGGGCTTCTACTACTAGTGAAAGTAGTCAGTTTCAGGGACTTCCTGAAACTATTTGAGTTGTTTAGTTTCCAGTCTTAAAGAGTTATCCTGCAGGATAGAATGTTTCAACATGAGTACACAACAAATTCAGGTCCACAGGATGTCATTTCATAAGGCCTGTCTGTCTTACTTTGAGGGTATCTTTAAAAAAATTGACTCTGATATAAGTATGTTGATTTCTTCATTTTGAATTGGACTAATTAAAGAAAAAACATCTCAAGGAGGTCTGGTGCCCACAATTAGGAATTCTGAGTTAGTATTGTCAACAGAATTCCTCTGCCTTTGTGGAAATAACAAATATCAGCTAATATTTATAGGACAGGTTTTGAAAAATGCTCTGACATACAGGCCCAAAGCAAACCAGTGAGATTTAATCTCTTGAAGATAGAGCCCATAGTTGCCATATCTTTTGTCTATTGAGATAGCCACATATGAACAGTAACTCATAGGGTGGCAAAAAAACATCAGTTTACTTTTATTATAAATTATTGTTTATATTAGTGTTGGCTATTCCTACTGATCCTTCAGATTTCCATAGTATATAATATAATACCACACACATCTAGATTTATATTGCTTGCTTCTACTTTGCTCCTAGTTTGGATAACAGATTGTGAATGGCCTCTCTTTTAAAATGTTGTTTCTTCGCCGAATTATGATTTTATTGGTTTAATACTAGCTTTTGAAAAACTGGAAAAATCAGTAGACTTCTCTGAGCATCCTCGTTTCCCACACGCAAGTATAAAACAATAGCCAGGCACGGAGCAGATGGCTCAGATGACAAAGTGTGTGTTTGCTGTGTAGGCCTGAGGACTGGTGTTTCATCCACATCTCTGGGAACACTGGGACAGAAGGACCCCGTGACTTGCTAGCTAGCCAGCTTAATCGAATTGATAGGTTCTTGGTCCCAGTGAGAGTCATTGTTCCACCACCTTCACCACCTTCACCACCACCACCACCACCACCACCACCACCACTACCACCACCACCACCACCAACAACAAAATCCAAGGTGGGTGATTACATCTAAACATCTGAAGTTAACTACCCACCTTTGCATGCACATGTACTCAAATGCATCTGCACACATGCCAACAGGTGTACCTTCCCAACACACACACACACATACACACACACACACACACACACACACACCCGTGCGCACGTGCACACACACACACATGCACGAGCCAGTTTCTAGGGCTGTTCGATGGTTAACTTAGTTCACACATGTTTCACCACTAGCGCCTGGCAGGTGACTGCACAATCATGTATGAGCTGCTTGCTGCCACAGCTCTTCTATTATCCGATTCTCATCCAGTCATATAAACGAGGGAGAACAGGCTATTCTCATTTTGTATTAAAGGAACAGATCTTAAAAACTCAAGATCGCTCTGCAAATTCACAGGCCCTGCCTTCTCAGTGTCAGAGCCCACACCTTCTGGAAGACTATCCTTAAGAGTTTTTGGCATTTCAGTGTGAGACAGCATAGCCTTACTGGATCTCATACTCCTCACTACGGGGATTCCTGAGGTTCCTCCCAGCATGTTGTTGTTATTGTTGCTATTGTTGTTGTTGTTATTCTGTTCCCCCCTTTTAGTCTCAAATACCATGAGGACTTTATGCTACTTCTCATGTCTAGAAAACCACTGATGTACAGTGTGTGAGACACTCCCAGAAGAAAGCCCATAGGAAGCCAGAAAGCTAACAGCCATCCATTCTTTGTGAAATGTTTCTGGAGTATATATTCACAGTATTGTTATCATCACCACTTGTTAGTTATTGAGTGCCATCCCTTTGGGTGGAGCTGTGCAGAGCACACACCAGACAGGGCCTCCGTCCAAGGAAATGGAATTCAGATGGTTGTGATTCATGAGATAATGATAAAGTCCCTCGGGTTGTGCAAGGGAGCTCTGCAATGACATCAGCCTTGGATGTCTCCGTGCAAAGAAGCTTCCATATGAGAGGAAGGGGACTATGGTATCTGGCATCAAAGGACCAAAGATGCTTCTAGGTATGAGGTGCTGAGGTGCATCATTAAGGGTAGTAAGAAAAAGAATGGGGAGGCAAAAGGCAGAGGGGAGAATATCAGGGTCCCATTAGTCTTCAGGAAAGAGAATTGTGGCGAGAGAGTGATGCTGTCCAGAGCTGAGAATGGGTGGCTGTATCCCAGTGCCATGTGCTATTTGTCCTGGGACAGACAGAGAGAACATGGCCTGCCTTGTTAAGGGAAGTAGTTCCACACGGCTGCTGAATCTACGATAGGAGTGGAAAGTTATATCACATCTGTACTGGTTTTTAATCTTTGTTTGGTTTTGTTTGTTCAAGTTAATGAAAATGATGTGCTATTGTTATGTAGTGATGCCAGAAGAGAATTTCACCAGAGACTTCAAAAATGCCTTTGGGTTTGTGCCCATTTCGTGTGGTTTCACTTTCCCCCATTTTCCTTCCTCTTACCCTTTCACTCCTTCCCCCATGAAGCACTGCTCTCATGTGGATGGATTAATTGCATGTGAAGGAAGGCTATTTGAAGACAATTCAGCCAAGCGAGGCAAGCCAGCCTCCAGAGATAAAGTGACGAAGCCCGGATCGAAAGGTGAATGGGCTGACCTGCAGAACCATCTGATCGAGGCATAATTAATGGGTCTTCAAATTTATAGCTGGAGTTGATGAATGGGGATGAATATACCCTCATCTGGGAATAATTAACAGTAATTTATAAACTCCTCATGGAAAAGAACGGTGTCTTCACCTTTCTTAGCCAGTCCCCTGGGTACCCTAGAGGATGCTTTGCCCATCGAGTCTTTCAGTATTTATTAAGTACTAGGCACTTGGCTAAGGCACCAAAAAAGACACACACACACACAGACACACACAGACACACACAGACACACACACACACAAGCACAAACATTTCTCTTCATAGACTTAAACTTTTGGGGGAAAGGGTAAAACAAGGTAGAATGTGGAATCTGTACAAAATAAGATAAATCCAGAGATATGAGGATATATCCATGGAAGGCATATGCCATTCAGCACTCACAGGACTTTGCTTACAACTGAATTAAATATGAATGGAAGTTTATTGGCTCACTTGACTGCAAAGGAAAAGTTATTACTAGACAGATGTGACTAAATAGTCTACCAGGAATCTCCGTTATTTTGGGTCACTCTTCTACTTTCCTCTGCTTTGAATTATTCTTTTTATTTAAAAATATATTTTTATTAATTTTTTGTGTATTTCATACAATGGGTTTTGATCATATGTACCCCTCCTCTAAGATCTATTCTCACCTACCTACCTTCAATCTCAACTTATGTCCACTTTAATTTGTTTGTTTGTTCGCTTATTAACCCATCAAGTCCAATGTATGACGCTCATATATTCCTGGATGGGAGCCCATCACCCACCAGGAGTCACGCCCTTAAAGAAAACTGACTCGAATTTCCCACCAGAAGCCATCAACTGTCCACAGTTCCTTGGTCCGAAATGGAGGTTCATGATCTCCCCATTATAAGCTATCATTAGTGATTAATGTGACCATTGTTCACAGATGAAGTTCCTCCCAGAGCCCTAGGAAGGTGTGACATTATTGATAACATTTCTCAGTAATTACCAATAATAGGTTCTTTGTTTTACATGGGTTAAGGTTAGGTCATTGTTTCATAAGATGAGCCTCAGATGAGATAAGTGGCTTAGCTTTAGACACTATGCTGTTTAAAAACAAACAAACAAACACCAGGCACTATTAAATCCTGTCATCCACAGCAGGTAAGAAACTTGAGTGAAACTTGGGCAAATGCAGGCACAGACCAGGTGAGAGGCAGCTGACCTTGTCTGCATCTTAGGTACAGATACTCACCGAGTGTGAGGTAGGGGAAATCAACTCAGGTTTTGTTTTAGTTTTTCTTTCTTTATGAGATAACAGGAACACAGAACAGCCTTGTTATGAGACATTATTCCTGAGGAGACATGTACAGGCATCTAACACCTCAGATAGGGAACTGATGACAAAGTATGGATACCGCCAAAGTCCAAGTTGGAGAGCCAATGAGTTTTACTGAATTTCCTTACAGAAGTATAGATGAGGGGCTACTTACAGGAGCAGAAATGACTCAAGGACAGCTGCATTACTAAAGCCCACCCCTGGATGGGTGACAGGTCACAAAAACTGGGAACCTGGAACACACTGCACAACTGCAGGGAGCTCAATAGGTTGAAGGAAGTTTGTAGGTCTCTACTTCTTTTAGGTAGCTAAACTTCTCTGAAACTAACTCTCATTGGTCTTTACTGCTTATATAGTCTTGTGGAGGAGGGCACTGGTGAACTTGATCGGTTTCAGGAACTTCCTGAAGCTATTTGAATTGTTTGGTTTCAGGTCTTAAAGAGTTATTCTACAGGATGTTTCAATATTGGTACACAACAGATCCAGGTTCACAGGATGCCATTGCATAGGGCCTTTCTGCCGTACTTTGAAGGCATCCTGAAAAAAAAGTTGACTCTGAAATAAATAGATTGATTCCTTCATCCAAGCTTGAATAGTGTCAGGCTTTATCTTGTGCAGGTTGTCTTCAGACAACTGCAGCTTCTGTGAGTTCATGAGAGTGGCAGCATGCAGTGTCTATACGACTATGTTTCTATGTGATTCTTCCCAACCTCTGGCTCTTACAACCTCTCAGACACCTGTTTCCCAATATTCTATTAACTCAGTGTGCTTGTGTATGTGTGTATGTTTCTATATATGTTTTGGCAAAGATAACCATCTCTCCCTGCCAGTTTTTAGGCTACATCTGAAGAACAGTAGCATTGAAATACAGCACATTTCCAGTAATGCACTGGGAGCTTCTTCTTGCTGGAACAATTTTGAAAAAAAAGACAGAAAGAAAGAAAAAAGTAATATCAGTTCTTGAAATAATTGTTTTTCTAGTCAAATTGGAGTGCACTGGTTGGTGAGGCTTGGGCCATGGGCCAGTAGCCTGGAGCTCAGACAAATTTGGGTACATCCAAACCATAAGACTGAAAGCATGGGTGAGGCATTTTTCTAATGAGTGAGAGGGTGTAGATGCTGGGTACAGAAAAAGAACAAAGCTTTGAAGATACCTCAGTTGGTAGGAATGTCTGAACGGACATTCATAAACCCAGAAGGACACTGGGTTTCAGAGATGGAGATGCAGACTAAGAGACAAGCATTTATACTACAAAAAACCCCTACTCACTTGGGCATACTTAACTGCAGCAGATAGTTGAGCCCTTAACTAAGCCACTAGAACACCACAGAAGAAAAGAATACATTTTGATGAGTAGCTATCAGTTCCCAACACAGTGAGGAATTCATTTAATAGGAAAATTCTTGGAGTTATTCATAACGGAGGCAATAGCCCTGACGATAACAAGACTAGGAGACGGGCCTTGGAGGAATCCCTGTGTGCCCGCCCATGCTGTAAAGGTAGTGGTCCAGGAGAAAACATGTGTGAACACAGGAAGGGCTGGACACTGCACACCAGTCTGTGAACACTGACACTTCGCACTTTAAGACAGCAAGGAGAGAAGAGGTAGATGAGTGGCATTGTTTATTTAGTGCTATCATTTACCCCAAACACAGTATAATGGTACCATTTGGTGATATGCTAATTCTACAAGACATAGGGCTTAATACCGTCAATGTGAAAATCTTGAAAGAAGAAATAACCTCATTCCTGGAAAAAGAGATGCAAAGTAGCTTTCTTAAGTTTCATAGGAAGTAGAAAAACAAGTGAGCAAGCAAACAGAAACATCCCCAAGAGAAAAACATCTGTAGTAGATTTCATTGCAAGGGTGTTTTGAGAATTATGAAGAGGGTTATAAAAGGGGGTTAAAAGATAGCACTATAGGAGGCATATATATATATATGTCAATATATATCAATATATATCTATCCATATATATATTTTTTTGATAGTACATATTTAGATTTCTTCAGAGCTCCACTTGGACCTTCAAGGAAATCAATGTCTGGTTTAGGCATAAGAGGGGGACAGTGAAATGAGATAGCTGTTACTCAAACACTTGCCATTAAAATAGAAGTACATCTGAGGAAAATGGATAAGGTGAGGGGACTGTTTGCTTTCTGATTTTATAGCTAATCGGATCCAAAGAGAAAAGATGATTGTTCAGAAGTCATGCTAGCTTTAAAGTCACTATGTCGTACACCAAAGAACACGTCTCCCCCACCATATAACAAAGGCAAGGCCGTAAATTACAGGAGACTTGATGGGTCTTTGAACTTTCTAGATACAATTTACTGAGACGAAGCAGAAAAAAACAGATGCATGCTTTGTTGGTCCGAGGTTTTTGTGTGGGTATCAGTCCAATTTCACAATGTACTTTATGGTGAAAAGACATACCATGATCATTTGTCACTCTGATTATTTCTTGGCCTCAATGGAGACTTTTGTTTTCTCAAAAACAGTCTAATCGGTCATAAAAAGAAAACCGAGATCCTAATGTAATTCTGGGACTAAAAATAATTTTACACATCTGGATTCTCTTCTCTCAAGAAGTTATTTCTTCATAGAATTTTGCAAAAGAATGAAAGTAGCTTTCAAGTATGGGGGAAGTAGGCGTACATGTCTTTATGTGATTGAAAAATAAGAAAGGGTCAAGGGGCAATTACATAGTAATGAAAAATGGGTTTCCCTGGAGAGATCATTCATTCATTCATTCATCATTCATAATCCACAAACAGTTGTTGAATGCATGCTACATGTAGATATCATAGAGGCTGCTGCTAAATTTGTTTATCTATTCAACTATTACTCCCATAGTTATTTGTTAACCAAACGACCCACAGTACTCTGAAAAGTTATTTAGTGTTAGATTATATAACAGACAGGCCTAACCTGGTCTGGAGGATCAAGGAAGATTTCATCAGAAAGTGCTATTCAGGTAAAAAAATCCTAAAAGATTAACGGAAGCAAAAATGGACACAGGAGAACCTCAGACAGAGGGAGTAGTTGCGTGTGCAAAGGAGCAGAGGGAGAGCCTGGTGCATGGGAGAATGAGAGAGAGCAGAGCTGACTCTTAGATTTAAAGCTCCAGGCCCCCATTCTCACGCTTCTAGTTGTTAATCTAATGTCTCCCTTTAAACGTCTCACTGATGGGTCTAACTCCCGAAATGCAAAATAAAGCTTTATTTTCTTCTCCTAAAATCTTGAGTTCCTTGCTCAACATTTACCAGTCCGGTGGCAGCGGCGGCAGCAAGAGCACCATTTACTTAGTCACTCAGACTAACAGACACTGAAGATTTTCTTCTCCTCTTTAAAAATAAAATAAAATAAAATGTGAGGTGGGCTGGCTCATTTTGTTAAGATCACTGTCTGCTTTTGCTGAAGAACGGGGTTTAGTCCCCACCCCTACAAAGTAGGTCACAGCAGTCTATAAACTACAGTTCCAAGGTGGGGGTTTGCTGTGGAGCCTTGCTGGAAAAAGTATATCTTGGGGATAGACGTTGAGAATTTATAGTCCCACACCACTTTCAGCTCACTCTTCCTGCTTCCTGCTAGTGGGATGGAGATGTGATCTTTCAGCTTCCTGTGCTTGCCTGCCACTGCAAAGCCTCCACTGAGGTTCCAGACTCTCACTCTGAACCCTAGGACCAAATAAGCTCTGCCTTCTGCAAGTTATCTGTGGTAGTGGCAAGCAAACAATGCAGCACTCACCCCACTCCTACACACACACCCGACATTGCCCCCCCTCCTCTCTCTCTCTCTCTCTCTCTCTCTCTCTCTCTCTCTCTCTCTCTCATCTCTTTTATTTTCCTTCCCTGTACTTTCCTGATATTGCATTATATAATCCATGTTTATTTGTCTTCTTGGAGAATACGGTTCATATCCTTTTGCATATTTGTGTAATATCTAGAAAGTTTGTGAGCCATTTGCAGATACCCAATAAGAATCAGTGGAATATAGGAGGAGCTAAGGTGGGAGGAGTTAAGGTGGGAGGAGTAAGGAGAGGAAGAGGAAAAGGAAGAGGAGGAGCTAGAGAGGACAGAGATGTAGGAAGATGAAGAGCCACACAGGTATAGAGAGCAGTCTAGGGTAACAACTTATATTTAGGTTAGCTAATTGGGAAACAACTCTAATTGTATGGACGTATTGTTATTGAGCATTACTAATCATATAAAGCCTTGGATTAATATTTAAGCATTAGAGTCTCATTTTCCTACAGGCCCGCATGGATGTTGGGATGGTCTGGGCAATGCCCAGCCTTGTGGAGACAGCGTGGAAGATTGGCAGAGCCATATCCCACGCTGGCGTCTTGTGGGTGGCAGGGCTGGTGTTTCTGGCTGGCTGTTTCTAGCTGTAGCGCCTCTGGCCGTGGAACACATAGTGGGCTTGATTAGCGGCCATTTTAAATAATTACTTCAACAGTGGAATGAGTACAGTAAGTCATCATGAAATGAAGGAGGAGAGATATAGGGCTGGGGGATTAGCTTTTTAAATGTGCAGGTTTTGTAGTCCATCTGAAGGAGTTTAGACATTGCTATGTCCTGATACTTAGATTCCCCCAACGCTCCTGTGTTAAAAGTTTGTCACAAGTTTGCGATGGTTGAGAGTTTGAGGAAGGCATCCTTACAATTAAGGAAGTTAAGTCAAGGGGACAAGCTCTTGAAGGGACCTGGACTGAAGTTTCAGAAACTTCCTTTTTTTTTTTTTTTTTTTTTTTTCTATCAGGAAGCAAGCAAGCTGCTTCTTGAATTCCTGCTGGGATATGCTTACTCACCCCAGAGGCCAGAGTGCCAGGTTACCCAACCTTGGACTGAAAGTGCCAAAGCTGTCAAAACAAACCTTATTGCTTCTAAGTTAATTGTCTCTGGCATTTTATTACAGTAACAGAAGGCTGGTTAAAACAGTTGCTCCTTAGAAGAGAAGATTTGGATGATATTAAGAGGGAGCTGAAATAAATTTGGTTTCTTTTCACAAATTTTCTGATAAAATGTGATTTTGAATATTTTCTTGACCTCAGAAAATAAGTACACTGGGCTTTCTGGTGATGGATGCAGTTTAATTGTTTGGGTAACTACTTAGAATTTCACTTGTGAAATTTAGAATGAGTCTTTCTTTTAAACCAGATACTGCATAATTTTTTAACTTATGAAAGAGACAAATGGTGCCTGATCTTTAGGATAAAATCTTATTTTCAAACAGTTTAATTTATATTGCTGCCAACATACATTCTTTTTTATGCTTTTATATATTAAGCCTTTAAAGGCTTAGTTTATTTGTGTCCCTACAAAGACTGTGATTCAAATAGAGTGTCTATTACAGCGTAGAGGATTAAAAGCAATGAGTCTGGGTCACAGCTTGGCATAACATTTTAAATTTTATTCTATGTTCCACTTATGTTTCCAAAGACATTGAATATTGTTTTATGTAAATGAAACTCTATTGCCAGGCAAGCCTCAAAAAGACAGATCAAATGATATATTTGCATTTCTAGAGCCCCGACCTGCTCGAGAGTATGGTGAATTCCAAGAGAGACACTGAATGCAGCTTCTCCTATTTCCTTTTTTATAAAGGACCTGTTATATAGAATGTGCTTTAGGAATCACGGATGACTTGGAGCACAAGGCAAACAGTAACTCACGGAACACTTAGCAGGCTTCACGGCTGTGGACCTCGTGGTGCTTAGGGGGACTCCTGTGTTAGGCTTGAGGCTCTGCTGTCGCCAACTTATCTCTTGTAAGTGAAATTGGATGGAATTGGGGAGCAGGCACAGTAGCAGAGGATTCGTGGTGAGCCACACGTACCCAAGGGAGCTCAGGCCAATGTGTGTACTCATTAGCTGACTGGGATTCTCTTACAGCCGTGCATATTAGAACAGCCAGACTGCTATGAAATGGAAGCGGAGGTTGGGCCTAGATCCACATTGGAGGCATCTACAAAGGAATCGGAAGCATGAGATCGCTTCTGCTGGGGAGAGCCAGCCTCGGGTCCCGGGAGTGGGGGTGGTACGGGGATGAGGGGGGCGGAACGTAAGTTTGCCCGTCATTTTTGTGGCTAGCTTATCCGATTGGCATCTTTTAGCTCTGAATCTCGGGCCTGTGATTTCTGGAGCTCAGGAAGTAAACTCACTGAGTAAACTATTACCTAATAATCATGGATACAGGGCTTGGGATATAGCTATGTGTTAGAGCACCTGTCTGGGTCTGTGAGACCCTGGGTTGTTCCCAGAAAAACATAGACACACACACACACACACACACACACACGAGAGAGAGAGAGAGAGAGAGAGAGAGAGAGAGAGAGAGAGAGAGATAGAGAGAGAGAGAGACAGAGAGAGAGAATATTCAGAATAGTCCAGTGACACATTGAAAGAAATTATTATAGTTATATAGAAAGTATAAAGTCTCTCTAGTTATAGTCTATATAGTTATAGTTATAATTGTTGCAAGATTACAAAGCAAATAATATCATCTTAGAAATAGAAACTTAATTTCACGATTGCCTGTCTTTGGAAAACAACACCATTCTTATATATTGCATGGAATTCATCAAATTATTATGAGAAAGAAAAAAAAACTTATAAATTTCTTGTCATTGAAGACACTGATAGACTCCATAAAGACACTTTGAATTACATTCACACTATGGTTCCGTGTTTCAGTTCTTTGAAGACTTTGCCAGTGACAAGAAGTGCAAGAGAAAGCAGAACACCATTGTGTAAGATACTGACATTCGTAACTAGGCATAGATGCTCACAAACACATACAGTTGAAGAAGTCAGCCTCCCTAGAAAATTGATCATGCATGTGGATGTATTAAAATTTATTGTTTGGAATTATTGAATCTGAAATCTGCCTCGGTGTTACTACTATCTATTTAAAAAAAACAAAGGCAAATTCAATCAAAGTATCACATGAACAAAATACTGATTTTGTTATATATTGTATAAAACCATAATGCTATAAGTTTTAGCTTTATGTTGCTACTCAGTTTTACCCTTATAAAGCAAATCACGAAGGTCATAGGTAGGATTTTATACTTTTGTGCGTTTAAGTGAACTTTGTACCATCTCTTTGAAAGTAGCATGGCACCTCAGTTTCACTCATGTAGGTAAATTATATAGCCAGGGTCCTGTACTACTACAATAAACATATAGGGTCAAATATTTCAAAAAATGGCGACTAATTCAAGTTTCTTTAATAAAAGCCAGAGTGGAAAAGAGTAAGGCAAACTCTTTGAAAAGAGCAAACCCAGCTAATTCTTTCTACATAGGCGTCTCCTTAATTTGGGGGATTGGGGAAAGCTATAAGCATTTTTCTTGTTTCTTTTAAAAATTATTTAAACCACATGAACTTTTAAATGCTATATAGGTCAAACAAAATATATCAGAAGGCATATGAGTCTCAGGTAGTTGATGAACGGCTGAATACAGAGTGGCCGTGCTCCACAGAGACCCATCCCAATGCAGGTTTATAAAACAGTTTTTTGGCTTTCCAGTCTTCTAACCCATGAGACATATATCAGCTTCAGCAAAATTCAAATTGTAAAGGAACTATGATGGTGACACATAACTAAATATCAAGTTATGTGTTCATATATCTGAAACAATCAACCACCCCAAAACAACAGCAGCAACAAAATAAATAAAAAGGCAGTGTGTGTGCCTGTGTATGTATGAGTGTGTGTGTGTGTGTGTGTGCGTGTGTGTGTGTGCCTGTGTATGTATGACTCTGTGTGTGTGTGTGCCTGTGTATGTATGACTGTGTGTGCCTGTGTATGTATGAGTGTGTATGTGTGTCCCTGTGTATGTGTGAGTGTCTCTGTGTGTGCTCACATGTGTGAGCACTGTTACTTTAAGAATTAGAGAGATCCTCAACAGTTAAGAGCACTGGCTGTTCTTCCAGAGGACCCAAGTTCAATTTTCAGTACTTACATCATGGCTCACAACCAACCAACCAACCGTAACTCCAGTTCCAGGGAGTACAATGCCCTCTTCTGGCTTCTTTGGGCACCAGACAAACAGTTGCACAGACATGCAGGCAAAACATCCATATGCATAAAATATGAATAAACACATTTTAGAACAGAATGGAGACACTGGAGTCACATCAGTATCAAACTGGAACATTTCCGTGATGGAATACATTTGTTTCTGTGTTTACAGACATTTATTAGGATTATAGGCCAAACAAAAAAGTATTTAGGTGACCTTCAGAAATATAGAAACATGTCTTTCCATTACAACTGTTTCTCTTAAAGTCTACAGCCCTAGAGGAATGTTTACCTAGTGCTTGAGCTGTAACTCTTACTTTGTGGAATGAAATGAAAGCTCCTCACAGAAAAAGTACCCACTGCCTTTCCATCGTGCACCCCGTTCCTTTTCCACGAGGAACTAAATCCTTACATGATCCCTCTAATGGGCATGGTTTTCAACCCGGTCATGTTAGGAATGTGCCCAAGCACCCTGACAAGCTGTGATGATTTGCTGGATTTCTGTTACCTAACATAAAAAGAGTCCTTGAATGGTTAAAACGTACTGCGTCCCTGGTGTGTTCTTGCTGCAGGTAAATAAATACCACCCTGAATCTGCATGCAGATAGCAAAGGATGAATGCAACATCCCCCCTCCCTTCCCCCCCCCGCGGAAGAAAATGGAACTCAGAGTGGAATTTTACAAAGTCCAGTTTGTTAGTGGAAAGACAGTGGCCTTTATAGTCCAACCTTTCCCTGCACTTAAAGATGGGTCCTTCCCACTGAATCATTCTGCTTCTCTGTTTGCTCCGTGCTTTCTTGAGCTCAGTGAGCTGAGGTCCCCGAGTAGAGGTTTTTCAACTTTAGTCTGCTTTGTTTGAGATTTTGTGGAACTAACTGAGTTTTGATTTATTTCCCCTTTTTTAACTTAGAATGTGAAGCCTAAGTTATGAATGGCCTCGAGTTCCCAGGAAAAAGGCATGAGGTGTCGTTCCGAGGACAGTCAGCACGCTGGGGATCCCAGGCATTCAGAAGTGCGGATGCTCGGAAAGTCTCAGGGCTTTCCCATCGTTATCCCGATCGTGTCTGGCCTGATCTTCAGCTCCTGACGTCTTCGTCCGGCTGTGGAGTCTGGAAGCCAGTGTACTATTGGACAGATTCACCTGCATGTTTGATCTGTCATTTCATAGTCCAGGTGAAGGCTTTTCTTTTCCAATGACGTTTCTTTTCATTTACTTCTCCATATTCTAGTTATTGAGCCAGATGTTTATGAAAAAAAAAAAACAACAACCAGTAAGCGAGCAAGCTAACAACAACAACAACCCCTGTGTAAAACAAGGTGTTCGCTTCCACCTCTCACATGGCATGTCTTAACATTCCTCTATCAGTACCTCCAAAACGTAACCCAAACCTGCCCACCCCACCTCTCTCCATCACTGGAGGGTCACAAACTCTCATGGCCATTTTTATCTCCTACCTGGTGTCTCACCTTAGCTTACTTGATGGACCCCTTTGTTCCCTCTTACCTCTTATTACGTGTGCTCCACAAACCAACTGGAATGACTTTCTTCAAATGTAAATCAGATCTTGTGATATTTTACTTACAATCTTACAGTGCCTCCTCCTTTGACATCCCTTTTGACTCTTTCTTATAATCTGGCCTTCCTGGCTATATTTCGGTTCTTTTGGATATCCTGAGTATGTTTTTGCCTTTGCCTGAACTCTGCTGATATCTAGCTGTGCGGTTAGAGTAGCGTGTACATCCTCCCATTTTTCACCCATTTACGTTCGACTACAATGTTACGCCGAAGATTCTTCACACAGGATCATCCCATTTCTACCAGAAAACATCTTGGCAGAAGTGAAGATGTGTCCCTGAGACCTACCCCCATGGTGGAAGGGTTCATACCAAGCCAAATTTGCCATCACGCTTCAGCTTTTTGAAGTCTTTCTCAGTTCTTCAGATACCACCATGTGCTTCTTGGAGTATTCTGGTCAGCAAGAGGGGAAGGTTCTGGAAGCTGAGGACTGCTACTCCCCACCCAATGACTAAATAAAATAGTGGTTTAAAGGACTGGCCAGTTGTGTTTGGTATGGGTCTCTACTGGCACAAAATCCTACCCTGATAACTTTGTTTAAGGAAGCAGAAGCTTTATCAGGTCCTCCCTGTAGTCTGGCAGCAGTCACTGCAAAGCCTGCTTTCTTCTGTCTTTCACGGGTGCTATTTTGGAAGAGGTCTTTGACAGTCTTAATTCTACCCTAAAATCCATGTCCCAGGGAGCCTCCTCTGCTACAGGCAATCTGGACATAGGGTTCAAGAGATGAGAGAGAGAGAGAGAGAGAGAGAGAGAGAGAGAGAGAGAGAGAGAGGGAGAGGGGGGGGGAGGAGAAAGAAGAAAGAGAGGAGAAGGAGGAGGAGGAGGAGGAGGAGGAGGCGGAGGAGGAGGAGGAGGAGGAGGAGGAGGAGGAGGGGAATAAAGGTCCAGTCAGAGACAGGATGTAAGAGAATATGAATCAAAGAAATATGATAGAGAAAGAATGCTCACTAAGGAAAGGAAAGAGATGATGAGAAGAGCCTGGGGATTCCATTTACAGATTTATTTAGGATTGCATCCTCCGTGTAAGGTGTGCTTGTAATCTAAAGGACAAAGCAAGAACTTTGCAAAGATCTGAGACAAAATCACCAAAGAAAGAGAAGTTTCCAGCACACCGTTTAATATGCTCAAGAGTCAGAGATAACTGATGAGTTTGAGTGACTCCTGAATGCCAGGTTCTGGCAGACATCGTGGCTGCCATTATTTCAGTCAGACTCACAGCCTCCGTGTGAGACTGCATCAGCCAGTGTCCCAGCAGGAAACAGGTAACGCTCAATGAACAGCTATTTGTAAAGGCATGAAGGTGGTTAAGCTAAGGAAGAAGTGAAGGAACCCAGGATTAGGAGTATGGGAAGCCAGTCTGATCCCCTTTGCCCACCACTCCTGTCCTCAGTCTGTTAGCTAAACCTGGGACAAACTCACAGAACAGGAGAGAAGCTACCATGGGGTTGCACTGCCTAGGGGAGAAAAAATAGCTACTAACTTGATTCACTAGGAAGCAAATGGCCCCAACATCTCTCACTTCCTGTATCAACTTCTATTTTTTTTTAAAAAATTAAAAACAAAAATTGCAATTTCATTGATGACAAAATTATTTATAACTCAACATGTCAAAAGCATTCCCGTATCAAATCATTATTTCCACACTACTTATTTTTTAAAATTTATTTAATTTTCCACTTTGCATCTCAATATCAGCCCCTCTTTCCTCCCAGTACCCCTCACACAGATCCTTCCTCTACTCCCCTCTGCCTTTTTCCTCTGACAAGAGGGAGCTTCCCCTCCCCCTGTTATTCCTCCTGCACATCAAGTCACTGCAGGACTAGGCCCATCCTCTCCCACTGAGGCCAGAAAAGGCAGCCTAATTAGAGGAATGGGATCCACAGGCAGTCAACAGATTCAGAGACAGCCCCAGTTTTGGGGAACCCTCATGAAGAACAAGCTGCAACTTGCTACCTACATATGTGCAGGGGTGGGCTTGGAACTAGGTCCAGCCCATCTTTGCTTGGTAGTTCAGTCTCTGGGAGTCCCCCAAGGTCCAGGTTGGTCTTCCTGTAGACTCCTTGCCTTCTTTGAGTCACTTAGTCTTTCCCTCAACTCTTCCCCCAAGACTCCCTGAGCTCCATCTAATGTTTGGCTGTGGGTCTCTGCATCTATTTCCATTGACTGCTAGGTGGAGTCTCTCAGAGGACAGCTATGCTAGGGTCCTGTCTGCGAGCACAACAGACCATCACTAATAGTATCAGGGATTGGTGCTTGCCTGTTAGATAGGTCTCAAATTGGGGCAGTCACTGGTTGGCCATTCCTTCAGTCTCTGCTCTGTCTTTGTCCCTGCACATTTTGTCAGGACACATTTAGAGGCCTTTAAAGAGGAAATGAGTAAATCTCTTAAAGAAATACAGAAAAATACATCCAAACAGGTGAAGGATATGAATAAAACTGTACAAGATCTGAAAATGGAATTAGAAGCAAACACAAACGTAAAGAAAACACAAACTGAGGCCATCTTGGAGATGAAAAACCTAGGAAAGAGAAAAGAAACTACATTCGCAAGCATCACCAACAGAATACGAGAGATGGAAGAGAGAATCACAGCACAGAAGATACAATGGAAGAAATCGATACATTGGTCGAAGAAAATGGAAAATCTAAAAAGTCCATTGCACAAATCATCCAGGAAATTTGGTACACTATGAAAAGACCAAATCTAAGAATAAAAGGAATAGGAGGAGGAGGAGGAGGAGGAGGAGGAGGAGGAGCTGGAGCCAGAGAAGCAGAAGCAGAAGCAGAAGCAGAAGCAGAAGCAGAAGCAGAAGCAGAAGCAGAAGCAGAAGCAGAAGCAGAAGCAGAAGGAGAAGGAGAAGCAGAAGCAGAAGCAGAAGCAGAAGCAGAAGCAGAAGCAGAAGCAGAAGCAGAAG
>NW_021621071.1:5707227-5708194 GCF_004785775.1 Grammomys surdaster
AGCAGGAGCAGGAGCAGGAGCAGGAGCAGGAGCAGGAGCAGGAGCAGAAGCTTCCCAGCTCAAAGGCTCCAAAGGCCCAGAAAACATCAATTTTTTATCACTGCCTCATTGTTGAAATGCAGCCTTGAAATAAATAGATAGATAGATAGATAGATAGATAGATAGATAGATAGATAGATAAAGGGAGAAAGAAAGAAAGAAAGAAAGAAAGAAAGAAAGAAAGAAAGAAAGAAAGAAAGAAAGACGGATGGAAGAAGCTAGGCAGAAAATGTTGTAGAACAGAAGATCTGGAGAGGCAAAGAAACTAATACGTCCAAATCTCCTGACACCTCCTCTTTACAGGGCAATAGACATTTACTGATGCTAAGATGCATTTTCCTTCGGTTTATCATCTTCAAAAGATATATACTTTATAATTGATATACATAGCATTGCAGTTTAATTAGCAGAAGGTTTTTAAAAAATATTTCTCAATGCTATTTAAAACATGTTTTAAATAAAAATCAATGGAATCTTATTTTGCCCAATATGCTCATCAAACTGAAATTCAAGCATCTAGGGCATGAGCAAGCTTGGGGAAGTACCAGAAACAGATCCGGGGGAAAGCGTGCTTTCTGTCCTCACTTGCCCGACCTCTCTTCCTCTCTCTCTTCTATTGTTCCTTTAGAACTGATGGTTGGATCTGGCTCTTACACTGTACAGCTGGCTGTCTTCATTGTCCTTGTGGTCTGCAGACACTGATGCTATTAGACACAAAGGCAAAGGTAGCTGATTACTCAAGACTGGCTTCTGACCTTGGCTTCATGCTCTCTGCTGTTCAAAAAGATTAAGCACTGTTTTCTGTCATTGGCCACATGGAATTTGATGGCCTAAATTTGGGAGTTTCCTCTGAGAAATGTGTGGCTCTATTCTTTTTCTACATCTATCTATCTATCTATCTATCTATCTATCTATCTATCTATCTATC
>NW_021621071.1:5708204-5729320 GCF_004785775.1 Grammomys surdaster
ATCTATCTATCTATCTATCTATCTATCTATCTATCTATCTATCTATCTCTATTGATCTATCAATCGTGCAAACATACATATCTATCTGTACAAACACATCTATCTTTCTATCCTCTCTCTCTCTCTCTCTCTCTCTCTCTCTCTCTCTCTCTCTCTCTGTGTGTGTGTGTGTGTGTGTGTGTGTGTGTGTGTGTGTAAAGCTCCAGACCTTTATGATCTGGATATGGGTGTTCTAAGCTTATTTACAGGATACAATTTGAAAAGTCAGAGTAAAAGTTTCAGCCATCAGCAGTGTCTAGTTTAATACAATTTATCTTGTAGAACTCTCAGCGAACATTATCTGTGTTAACTGAGGTCAATTTACCAACTGTCATTTGCTCTGAAACATCTAATGACTAAATTACATACTGTAGGAAACTAATTCCTGGGTACTCACTCTACACCTCTCTCACACTGCCTTGTCATCCCTCAGCTCTGTTGTATTGTCCTGTGTCTCGTGTGCTCACTGCCTGTCCAGAACACACAGGGACTGAAATGCAGTCACACTCCTGTTCTTCCTCTCCAGGTCAGATCCCACACTCTACCCAATGATAGACTCTACCTCTGTTTTCACTCTACCCAATGGTAGACACTTCATTTTTTTTCCTAACTGTGTTCAGTTGACTGTGACTTGGAGGGTAATTACACTAGAAAGGAGAAACCAGAACATTCTTTCCCTAATTGTATAAAACAGCTCATGTCATGGGACGCTGTCTTCTGAAGAGACAAAAAAACAAAAACAAAAACAAAACAACATTGAATTATAATCTAAGGAGTTCCCATTAACCTCATTATTTATGAATCTGTGATTCTCCAGTTTTCTCTCTTCTGCTTCTTTCAGCCATAATGACATCATTTTTGGGGGGCTCTTGAGAAATCCTGGATCATGCTTTCCATGTGTGCACCACAAGTTTTCCTCTGCATTGAACACTTGCCCAGTGATTTCTTCTACTGCCCAACAATTGCATATGTCTTTTAGACAGGATTCTAAGTGTTGGAATGCTAACTGTATTATACATCATCTTGAATTTTAGAGGTAGGCTTGCTTGGCCTTTAGGTCTGTGCATATTGCATAAGGACACACACACACACACGCAGAGAGAGAGAGAGGGAGAGGGAGAGGGAGAGGGAGAGGGAGAGGGAGAGGGAGAGAGATGAGGGAGAGGGAGAGAGAGGAGGGAGAGGGAGGGAGAGAGAGGAGGAAGGGAGAGGGGGAGGGAGAGGGGGAAGGAGAGGGAGATTAGATTAATATATTTGTATTTGGTAGTAAAATCCAAGTAGGCTAAAGGTTGAAGGACTGGGCTGAGACAGCCAGCTCCTGAGACACATCTTGTTAACATAGCCTAGGATGCACAAGAGCAGGTGCCTTGAAAAGTAGTTTAGGTTTCAGATAAAGTTAGAATTTTAGAGGGTCTTAAGCGATACAAGCTTCTGTACATTCTCTGGATCGACCCGAATTGCAACGTGCCCGAGTCCCTGTCATTCTCAACATGTATCCTGAGAATTTAAGTAAAATACAACACTGTGATTCCATTCACAATAGACAACCCTTCCATGGGATCAAGGCAGAGAGAGGGCTGAAGAGAAGAATCGGTCTTGCCCTTCATACTTCTTTTAGTGGGTCAGCCGAATTAGAAGGTCTTTCTCTGACCCCCTGGCTATGTTCTCTTCATTTCTGAGCAGTCGGGTAAATATGGTGCTCAGAGCTCGTGGCCCTCAGCCTTTCTAGACTAAGACTAGGCAGACCTCAACACTGACTGATAGCAAAGTCACCAAACAGTAGCCATGTGTAAGTGTACATCTTAACTACTTATCTTCTTAAAGATGGCTTATGTCAACATGTACTGGGTGAAATTTGCCCCTAAAGTGGTTGCTTTTAGGGCTTGGGTAGAGATGACCACATATGCTATTAGGACATTGCTCACACATACAAGTGTGGTCATTCATGGTACAAAAATAAAAATAAAATAAAATAAAATAAAATGTGAAGTAAGGCAACCCAGGGTAGAGACTGGGTTCCAGAATTCAAAATTTGAACCTTACCATCAAGGTTATTTTGAAGGTTTTATTATTACTTATTTATTTTTGTCAAAGTAGAAGAAAAAAGAAAGAAGGAAGAAAAATGAGGAAGGAAGGTAAGAAGGGAGGGAAAGAGGGAAGGGACAGTATATTTCATTGAACATATATTTGATATAGGCTATCTGAACCCCAGTTTGTGAACCCCCAGTGGGTGGACCTAAGTGACCCACCTCACATGACAGCACTAAAGAGAGTTCCATAGCATGCTTGCTACAAAGCATTTACCACGTTCCCTTCACCGTCATTAAGACCCCTTTGATGTTTTGGGGACAAACTCAGACAACACACAGGCCTCACCCTGATGCAGAGCTCCTTGATACTTCATGTTCAGCAGTGTCCCGTGTTTTCTAGTGTGCTCACAAAGCACCATGGGAGACAGTGATGCCTGAGGGGGCCACTTTTCTGCACACTGTCTCTCGAGATACTGTGATTCTGTCTAACGTTCAGAGAATTGCTTGGCTTAGGAAACGTTCATAGCTTGCTCAAATCCTCAAATGTCTGCCACCCAATTGGTCTCACACTTGCTGATTCTGAAGCAGCTGTTTAAACACTACTGTGAAGATCCATCAGAGGGGCCATTTTTATGCAGCTGTTTGCACCAGTTAGGTTAGATAGAAATCAAGGTCTCCTGGATTGTGTCATGGATAAGAACCTGTGAATGGTGTTTTTTCTGTGGGTTTCTGGCATAAATTATTTAGTTACGGCCTTGTTAAAGCTTGTTCCTTAAGAATGGTTGCCATACAATGTATTTAATTCCTTCAGGGAGGTTTGGGGTGGGCTAAAATTGACTGGAGGTTAAGATCTAAAGAGATGTGTTCTTTTTCTCTTTGACAGTAAATTCTAAAGTTTCTTTTCTTTTTTTCTTTTCAAGTACAGAAATGAGTGAGTAAATAAGCCAGACATTATCTTTTGTGGTTCTTCTGAGCAAAGAGAACTTCCTTTCAAACTTTACAAAGTAGCAGTGGGTGGGGGCGGGGTAACGGGGACTTAATTTGAGAACATTTGGCTTTCTTCATTTCTATTCATTGTTAAAGAATACTGTTGAGCCAGACACTGCAGCCTGCATGCTTCCCAGGAGATCCAAAGTGCCCAAGAACACAGGTGAGAATTTCACCCAAACATCCATGCCAGTTAGAATTCTCACACAGCCCAGCTAACAGGAGACCTACCTCTTCCAGCCCCCCAGCTATACCTTCCTTCCAGCCTACTTTCCCACCAGGCCAGATCAGTGGGCTGGCAGATACCTGCCCAAACACTGCAGGCTACATGCTTCCCAGGAGGTCCACAGTAACCAGGAGCACAGGAGGCCTGCTCTAACCAGAGACACAGGAGGTCCACAGTAACCAGAGACAGCACTGCTTGACTCCAAGGAAACCAGACCTAACTCAGGTCACAGAACTTGACCTGACTCGAAGGAGCCTGGTTTCAGCCAGAGACACCCAGGCCAGAGAGAACCAGGTAGCCAGAGGCAAGTATAAGATCATAAATGAAGAACTGAATGCAATTTGGCACCATCAGATCCCAGTTCTTCCACCACAGCAAGCCCTGGCTGCCCTAACATGCATGAAAAGCAAGAAAATGACTTAAAATCCCATCTCATGAAGATGATGAGGCCTTTAAGAAGGATATAAATAATTCCCTTGAAGAAATACAGAAAAACACAGACGAACAGGTAGAAGCCCTTAAAGAAGAAACAAATAAATCCCTCAAAGAAATACAGGAAAATACAATCAAGCAGGTGAATGAATTGAACAAAACAGCCCAAGAACTAAAAATGGAAATAGAAACAATAAAGAAAACACAAAGAGAGGCAACCCTGGAGGTGGACAACTTAGGAAAGAGATAAGGAGCTACAGATGTAAGCATCACCAACAGAGTACAAGAGATAAAAGAGAGAATCTCAGATGTAGAAGGTAACAGAGAAAATATTGACACATTGGTCAAAGAAATTACAAAGTGTAAAAACCTTCTAATCCAAAATATACAAGAAATTCAAGACACAATGGAAAGATCAAACCTAGAATAAGAGGAATAGAAGAAGGTGAAGAATCCCAAATCAATGGGTCAGAAAACATCTTCAACAAAATCGTAGAAGAAAACTTCCCTAACCTAAAGAAAGAGAAGATCATAAATGTACAAGAAACCTACAGAACACCAAATTGATTAGACCAAAAAAAAAATCCTCTTGTCACATAATAATCAAAACACTAGATGCACAGAACAAGAAGAGATATTAAAAGCTGTTAGGGGAAAAGGCCGAGTAACATATAAAGGCAGACATATCAAAATTACAGCAGACTTCTCAACAGAGATGCTGAAAGCAATAAGATCCTAGACAAATGTCATCCAGACTCTAAGAGAACACAAACGCCAACCCAGAAAACTCTATCCAGCAAAACTCTCAATCACCATAGATGAAGAAACCAAGATATTTCATGAAAAAAAGAAAAAACAAATTTAAACAATATATTTCTACTAATCTAGCCCTACAGAGGATTCTGGAATGAAATCCCTAGCACAAAGATGTTGGGCCCCATTTTGGCCCTGGTTTGTGCCTTGTGGACAAATCCGAGCCTGGGTCAAGTTTCTGCGGCCTTGTGGGAGAGCCTAAGCCTGGCTCGAGTTTTGAGACCTATCTCAGTCACTTCCATATTGGGGTAACTCAGAAAGATCTGTTTGGTCCTGCCTCTGCCTCACTGTTGCTGATGTAGAGCTTTGCCATTGGCCCTGTCAGTCACCCCATACTCTCTGTTTCCCTTCCCCACCCCCTCCATCATCTCGCTCCACCAAAACTCCTCCTCCCTATGCTCGGAGTTTATATAACCAAGAGACTGATACATTAAAGTTGAGTTCCTGCTTCGCTAAGACTCTCAGCCAGGCGTGTTTCTTTTGGGCCATCAACACTCACCATCCCACTCAGCCCCAGAGAGACCCGGTGGGACCAGGACCTCTCTCCCTTACCCTGGACCTGCTGACAAGGCGCCGACAGACTGGTGCCCCGTGTGAGGAATTTCTCCCTCCCTCCTCCTGACAGAAGAACACTGATGGGCCAATTGGTCTGCAGATGAGTGCACTCCCATAAGTTATGGGACAGTTCGAGTCTAACCCTAATCCCACCCCAAAACCCTTGTATCCTTCTCCCGATTCAATCCTCCAACTAATCTGTTCCATCTTCCTCTGTTGAGCTGGGTGCTCGAATGGGTGTGGGTCCTGTTGGGTTGAATTGTGACTCCCTTATCTGCCTCCCCCAGGGGTTGGGGCAATGGCTCAGGGAGGCAGAAGCTCAGGAAGTTGACTGTGTTCAATCCACACAATGCTGAGTGGATGTCAGGCTGTGAGAAACCACAGGGCTCCACTCCAGGGGTGAGGAAACACAGTCTGAGACCCCGCAGGGGCCAGAGCTCTTGAATTGGGGTCCCCAGGCCAGGAGGCAGATGGGAACTGACTGGTCTTAAGCCCTTGGGCTCTCAAGCACCTCTGAGAGGCCTTGGAAGGGCCGAGATGGGGGTGTACTGGCTGGATCGACCCCCAGCCGAAGGGGCGAGGAGGACAAGCTCTGCGCCCTGAGGGATGGAGACTCTTGGTCACGGAGACTCAGAGACTCATTTGGCTGGGTCACAATTGGCTCAGCTAGCTCGCTTGAGTTGGTTGCCTCTGTGGCTGGAACATAGAGGTTATCGGCGGAGGTTAGAAGGTGGCTCGGTAGCTGAAGACCTTCATGGTTTCCTATGGCGGGCCCCAAAGAAGAGAGGTAGTCTATGGTCTTCAAATGTTTATTGTCGGAGCTGGAGCTTGCAGGACCGGCGATCACTCCTGGATTCCAGCAGCGTTGTCTACGTCTCCACCCCAAGTTCGCAGACCTTGTGACCGTGTGAGCAAAACCACCCTTGCAACCCATGTGCATCATCTTCTTTAAGTTTGATCCTCGTCCTGTTTCCAAAAATGCATACAGGCTCATTTTGGCAGCCAACAGAGACGAATCCTACCACAGGCCGTCCAAGTTGGCAGACTTCTGGGGGAACAACAGTGAGATCCTCAGTGGGGTCGACATGGCGGAAGGCAAGGCGGGAGGAACATGGTTGGGCATCAGCACACGTGGGAAGCTGGGGGCGCTCACCAACTACCTACAACCCCAGCAAGAGCCAAATGCCCGTGGTAGAGGTGAACTTGTGTCTCACTTTCTGACCAGCGACATGGACAGCCTGACCTACCTGAAGAAGGTCTCTACAGAGGGCCACCTGTACAACGGCTTTAACCTCATAGCAGCTGACCTGAGCACAGCAAAAGGAGATGTTGTTTGCTACTATGGAAACCGAGGGGAGCCTGAACCTATTGTCTTGACACCAGGAACCTATGGGCTAAGCAATGCCCTGTTGGAGACACCCTGGAAGAAGCTGTGCTTTGGCAAACAACTCTTCATGGAACTGGTGGAGCAGAGTGAGGCACTCCCTAAGGATGCCCTTGTCACCCAGCTCGTAGATGTCCTCAACAATGAGGAGGCACAGCTGCCAGACCCAGCCATTGAGGACCAGGGCCAGGAGTATGTACAGCCAATGCTGAGCAAGTATGCAGCTGTGTGTGTCCGCTGTGCCACCTATGGCACCAGAACCAACACCATCATCCTTGTGGATGCAGATGGCCATGTGACCTTCACAGAACGGAGCATGCTGGACAAAAACACATCCCGCTGGGAGACCAACACCTACGAGTTCACACTACAGAGTTAGCCCCTGGCAGGTTCCTAGGATGCTGTTACTCAAGAGCCAGCATAGACAGAAACCCTTCATGGCCACCCTGCATGTCTGTGGCTCAGCCAGCATCCCTAGGACCAGGTCGTCCTAATCTGTGTCCTCATACTCAGCTCAGGATTTCTCTTTGTACCAATGAAGAATGACAGAGTTAAATACTAGGTCTGAGTCAGGCCTAGGTATGTCATATGTGAACACACAGACCTATTGCTCAACCCCACCACCACTGTGTACACACATATATGCACCTGACTGATGAGCAAGATTATGCCTCTCACCTCACATGTTTGGCCAGTGGGTCTGTTCCCTGGACAGGTAACAAAAGCAGACTTTTTATAGAAACTGGAGATCCTGTATTTGTTTGTGTTCATGTGTGTTCAGTGGTTGTGCATACACAAGGACCCAGTATGCATTTGCATTACTCAGTCCTGTAGTATGGACCCTGGGATCTCTTATACCCCTGCTTGCCCAGGGTTGTGGGTTCTGAACAAGAACATCTCAACAAGTGGCTTAACCAACCCCTGCCATCTCCCATTGCCCTTGTTATAAGCTGTACACCATAGGAATGTGAACTTGAGTGTGCACAGTTGATAATAAAACTTTGAGGTTGTAAAAAATAATGTTTATTGTCACAGCAGAAAGTATATGAAGCTATACCCCAGTATCCTCAGGGTGGGCCTGAGGATAAATATGTTTTGCAAGGAGGAAGGTCTGGGAAGGAATGCTTAATTGGCTACTTCCTCTGGCCTTTAGGTATCTCATGAATATGGAGATCTCTTGAGGCTCTGTGGCCTGTAGTCACACCCTCTACCTGTGCTACGTGCCTGACTGAAGCCCACAAACCTCTCTTTGGGAGGGGCTGTAGAGGGTTGTCTATGTTGAAGGAACCAGGGGCCCAGGAGCAAGACTGAACTACTCTCGTTCCTGGAGGTCTCTGGGGTTCAAGGCCTACTCGACTAGGTACCCAGCTGCCTCTCACAGCCCACTGCCCTACATTCCTCCTCCTTCTGCTTCCTCCACTCCTCTGCCTTATTTCTGTGGAAGTCCTAAGTCTAGAGAAACCACTCACATCTACCTGTTAACCTTAACCCTGGGGGCAACAGGCCAGCTACCTGGTACCCTTGGGAGCCCCAAGATCTTAAAGAATGAAAGAAGGGGGTGGCTGAGGATGGGCTGAACTCCCCCTGGGCTGAGACTATTGTTGAGGGCCTGGCCCACCAGACATGTGTTGCTCCAAATTGGAAGGAGTTAGCTAAGGTGGGCCTCCCTGGGCCTATGTTTCTTAAGTTTCTGGTGTATTTTAATGAGGAATGTCATACCAGGGGGGAAGTAACCAGAACACTCAACCAGCCATACAAATCACCACTGGGATGTTCTCTGGTGCCTCCGACCAATACTCCACAGGTGCCCAACAGGCGGCTATTCTGACCCCCTACCAGGATCAGGTCAGTGCCATTGGCCTTACTGCCTGGTAAAAGCTTAATGAAAGGCCCACTGAGTCCCCCACAGCAGAGATTAACCAGAAATCTACTGAGGACCTTGCATCCTTCATTGACAGAGTTCAAAAGACCATGCAAAGGAAATTCCCCACAGGTGACCTTTAAGACCTGTTTGTTGGTTTGGAATGGGATGAATGCTGATCACAAACTTGTCTGCGCGGGGTTGCACAACCAGGCTATTGACAGGTGAATCCTGGCTACCAGAGATGTAGGCTCCTCCTCCTTTCAGACTAGGGTCCTGGCCGCTGCTCTAAAGGAGGCCCATAAGGAAGATATGACTGTTCTTGTTAATGCCCTCCAACAGACCTCAGTCAGCAGAGGACAGACCTGTTTCAGCTGTGGTAGGGAGGGCCATTTTAAGAGAGTGCCCCAACTTGACAAAAGCTGCCTCACATCCTGCAAATGATTCACCACATTCCCCTTGCCCCAGGTTCAAGGAGGGCTTTCACTGGGCTAGGGACTGTAAATCTAAATTTGATCCCAATGGCCTTTAAACTCCACAGGGCTGACCCCAGCTCCGTTAAATAAGGAAAGCCTCCATTTAGTGCTAACTGGTCTGTGCCTCTTGTCCCTTGGCTCTGCCCTAAGATAACTCTTGCCACAGGTGGGAAAACATTCTAGTTCCTCATTGACATTGGCACAGATTAAACGGTGATTAGAAAGGAGGAAGTCCCCCACTCTTGGCAGCTTGTTCCAGGTCCACCCTTACTGGGTGATGGGGAACAATGGACCTCATGAGAGATCACCTCCTGGCTTTCCTAGGGGGACCATGATGGCTATCGCAGTGAAGTCTGCCCCCTTGTGGTTGCTGGCCTTACTGTTAATCTTTTGGGTCAAGACATCCTTGGAAAGACAGAGGCCTTTATTTCTACTGGTCACAAAAAATATTATTATCATCTGTTAGATATTGAAAAATGTGAATGTCTTTTAAACAGGGAAAGAGAGTGAGAAGTTTGCCTTTTCTATTCCTTTTGTTGATTTTGGCAGGCCTGATTCTAGTTTCTACCCCAAAGCATGGCCAATAGCCCCGCCCCCCACCCCATGTGTCAATATTATAAGCTTAATATTTTCCCATCCTTTTTAGATGATTCCAATATTTTATTTTACATTTATGTGAATGATATCATTTTGGGGTACCCCTAGCTTTTTGGGCCTCCAGGAGCTTTCTGATAAGTGTCTCTCCATCCTTAAATATAATAATTTTTGGGTTGCTCCTGAAAAAGTTCAAAACATGCCACCGTTTAAGATCCTGGGCTCCATGTTGTCCTTGGATGCTGTGTCCCCTGTTAAGCCCCAACTTCAAATTCAAGATTGCTATACCCTCCCGCAGTTACAAAAGCTTTTGGGGAGAAGTTGATTGCCACTTTGGATCATGTAAGTGGATGAGTTCCTTTTCCAGATTTGAATGGAAGCCCTCTGGACTCTTTCTATCTAGCTCCAACCCAAATTATCCCATCATATTTACTGATGGTGGGCGCCTGAGGTCTTCAATTGTTGTTTTCCCTCCTTCCTCATCAGACCAAGATCCACTGCTTATAAAGTCAGACCTCCAAAAACTTGAGGCTCTTCCCAATTTAAAGAATTGTTTGCAGTGGTTATGGTGTTAGATATGATTTCTGAGTCACTTAATTTGTTTTCTGACAGCCTCTATGTAGTAAACTTACTGCCTTATTTGGTAGAGGCTCATACTGGGCTTGATTCTAACCTCATCACCCCCCTGATGATCCAGGCACGTACCCTACTAAAACAAAGACAAAATCCCTCTTTTCTCCAATACCTTCAAGGTCATCAAGACCTCCCAGGGTTCCTATCCACTGGAAACCGCCTGGCAGATCAACTTGCTTCAGGCTTACAATGCCAGGCTCTACACATCTCTCTGCCTATGAACACCCCTCCTCAGCTCTCCACCTGACCAATGACAGGTAAGATCTCAGATGTGCTGAGACAACCTAAGACAGGTCATAGAGCAGCCCCTCCAACCCCCTTGAGCCAGAGTGAGACATGATATTCAGAGATGGGTAAGATCCCCATGTTGGGGACAATCTAAGACAGGAACCATGTAATCTGCTCATTACAAAAACAAAAAGGGGAGATTTGGGGACCCATTTTGACCCAGCAGCCTTGTAGGCCTAAGGCTGGCTTGAGTTTTGAGACATGTCTTAGTCCATACCAGGGTGACTCAGCAAGACCTGTTTGGCCCTGCCTCTGCCCTGCAGTTGCTGATGTAGAGCTTTGCCATTGGCCCTGTCAGTCACCCTAGACCCTCTGTCACCCTTCCCTGTCCTCTACATCATCTCACCCCACCAAAACTTCTCCTCACTATGCTCCAAGTTTATATAAACAAGAGGTTGTTACATTAAAGTTGAGCTCCTGCTTCAGGAACTCAAGACTCCAGGCTGGGTGTGTTTCTTTTGGGCCATTGACATTCACCGTCCTGCTCAGCCCTGGAGAGACCCAGTGGGATTGGGATTTCTCTCCTCTCCCCTGGACCTGCCGGCAAGGATCTAACATAAAGAGGGTAACTATACCCAAGAGAACACAAGAAACTAGACAGATCACAAAAAACACAAAAGAAGAGAACCATACACACATAATACCACCTCTAGTAACAAAAATAACAGAAACTAACAATCATATGTCTTTAATATCTTTCAATATCAATGGACTCAATTCCCCAATAATAAGACACAGGCTATCAGACTGGCTATGTAAGCAGAATCAGCACTTTGCTGCGTATAAGAAACATACCTCAGTGACAAAAGCAGACACTGCTTCAGAGTAAAAGTCTGGAAAAAAGCTTTCCAAGGAAACAATCCCAAGCTGGAGTTGCCATTTTAATATCCAATAAAATAGACTTTACCAAAAATTATCAAACGAGATGGGGAAGGACACTCCATATTCATCAAAAGAAAAATCCACCAAGAGGAAGTCTCAACCCTGAATATCTATGCCCCACATGCAAGCGCATCCATATTTGTAAAGGAAACTTTACTAAAGCTCAAAACACATCTTGAACACAATAATAGTGGGAGACTTCAACACTCCACTCACAATGGACAGATCAAAACTAAGCAGAGACACAGTGAAACTAACAGAAGTTACAAATCAAATGGATTTAACAGATATCTACAAAACATTTCACCCAAAACAAAAGAGTATATCTTCTTCTCAGCACCTCATGGAACCTTCTTAAAAGTTGACCATATAATTGGACATAAAACAAGCCTCAAAAGATACAAGAAGATTGGAATAATCCTATGCATTCTATCAGATCACCACCGACTAAGGCTAGACATCAATAACAACAAAACCAGAAAGCCCACATACTCATGGAAACTGAACAACCCTCTGTTCAGTGATAACTTGATCAGGGAAGAAATAAAGACAGAATAGAATTCAACGAAAATGAAGACACATATACCCAAACTTATAGAACATGTTGAAATCAGTGCTAAGAGAAAAACTCATAGCTCTGAGTGCCTTCATAAGGAAATTGGAGAGATCCTACACTAGCAACTTAACAGCACATCTGAAAGCTCTAGATCAGAAAGAAGCAAACACACCCAAGAGGAGTAGACAGCAGGAAATAATTAAAATCAGGGCTGAGATCAACCAGTTAGAAACAAAGAGAAACAATACAAAGAATCAACAAGACTAAGAGCTGGTTCTTTGAGAAAATCAACAAGATAGATAAACCCCTAGGCAAACAAAGGACACGGCCAACAGTATCCAAATTAACAAAATCAAAAATGAAAAGGGAGACAGAACCTGAGGAAATTCAAAAAAATCATCAGCACCTACTACAAAAGCCTACGAAACTTGGAAATCTGGGTGGAATGGATGATTTTCTAGACAGATACCACATACCAAAGTTAAATCAAGATCAGGTAAACTGTCTAAACAGTCCCATTACCCCTAAGGAACCAAAAATAACATCTAGTTATCTCCTTGATTTCTCAAACAGCTTTGAAAGTTAGACACAAGTATCCCTGTTATCCTTATAGAGGAACAATCTCAAAGTAAAAAAAAAAAAAGTCACACAATTAAAGATACAAACATCAGGGTAGGGCTCACATGTAAATATTTTTCTTCTGAGATTAATAGTCCTTCTACTGTTTCCTTGTCTAAATCATAAAGCTTATTAGTAAATTTGGATAGTTATAGCCTCTGTGATTTAAGCACCTTGCATGCATGATAAATCTATAGGTTCTGGAGCTAGAAGATAATGCAGACATTGCTTATATAATATCGAACAATATGCTTACACCAATTGGACTTTGTGTACAAACAAGGACTATAAGTTGTCTTCAAAGGTTATTATAAGGATGAATCATTAAAAGTACTTAGAATATTTTATAGTATACTATATCTGCTCAATACCTCTGAGCTATTTGACCCTATTAAATCCATCTAAACACACACTTTTAAAAAAATAGATTTATTTATTTTATTTTAAGTGTATGGGTATTTTTACATATGTGCAGTGTGTGTGTATGTGTGCCCTTGGAAGCCAGAAGAAGGTGACAGATCCCCTGGAACTAAAGTTACAGTTGACCCTTTACTAGTGAATGCTGGGAACCAAACCATAGTCCTCTGCAAGAACAATAAGTAATCTTAACCATTGAGCCATTTCTCTAACCTCGAACTCATCAAGGACTGAAGAGCTGGGATAAATCTTCATATACACAAAATGATTTTATAAATGTAAAAACCATTGTCAATCTCAAGGAGACTCTGATCCTCCAGGTCAGACATCCATCTTGGAAGTCTGTCTCTAAAAGATAGTACAGAACGGGAGAAAGCGTTCAACTAGAACATTGGTTGAGTGAACTACAGAAGTGAGTGACCCAGGAAAGGACTGACATTAAGAGACGGTGGGGCAACAGAACAGGACTCAGACGATGCAGATTTTACCTACATTGTTATGTTCATCCTCATCTCAGCATTGCCTCAGTACCAACACCCAGAATTGTAGCCCCCAAGGATACCTACCTGACATGATTTCACACTCACGCACACATGGAAAAGATGGTTGCCTTTTCTCACAGTTTTATCTCTATTTGCTGTTGATGAGACTGATGTTTGGAAAGACCCAATTAACAACACAACTAGTAAAGCTGAGACAATATTTGAGTCTGGAGACTTTTCAGTACGCCAGGCTGCCTCTCAGAGGGCAGTTACTGATTAGTGCATATTGGGAGAAAGACGAGCAGGACCGCGTGTTTATATTAATAGTGAATTCCACGGTATCCTTTGGTTTTGTTGGTTTAGAAATCTCTTGTGGAAATGGTCTCAGTTACTTTCCACATTTTAGCTCTGGTTGAAAGTAAATACTAACCCTTAAAAGCATGTTTCGAATAATGACTTAATGCTAATTTAATATATTGCAATGTTGAATTACTTGTAGAAGTTAAATATATTTTGCTAGCCTTAAAATTTACACAAGTTCCCCAGGCCTTTTTTGTGTGTGTGTGTGTGTTAATAAAATTTTATAAGCCCTGTGATTTGTGGCTTCTGACAAAGTCTTTCAGCAAAGGATAATGAGTTAATTAAAGACATCAAGAAGCCTACTGCTTACACTTCTTTATAATCCTGCATTGTCATTCAAAGAAACAGTGATCCAAGAAAAGTCCAAAATTCAACCACAGAGAAATGAAAATTCAGCTGAAGTGATGGTCAAAGCAATCGTGGGTCCAGAATGAGGAACCAGTGTTCGTTTCTGCATGGAAACAATCTGAGGCTTTTCTTCCCTTGAGAATGGATGGATAATTAAGGATGGGGTAAGAGTACAATCCCTTTGTATTCGAAGGCAAATTCAGCCAGCAAATAGCAGCTGGAAGCATTAAACAGGTGAAGGAAGCTTGCAACTTGGGAGGTAATTACCACATGATCTCATGATCTCCGCTGTTACAAATCAGGCGCCAGATGAGTAACAAAATGGTATACATGATTTGCAGCCACTTGCTCATATAATCAGTAACAGGGGGATAATTTAATCCCCCAGATTTTATTATATTAGTTAAAATTAAGGAAGATTTTAACAAAAACATTAAGTGAACTGTGATACTGCCCAAACTTAAACAAATGTTATTATTACTTTTCCAATGGAAGATAATTCTATTTTTTCCCAAGAAGTGCATATGTGTGTATGTGTGTGTGTATGTATGTATGTGTGTATGTGTGTATGTATTATGTATGTATATATGTATGTAGTATGTATTTAGATGTGTGTGTTTTTTGTGCCTTATGTATGCGCACAGTTTAAATGTACTGCCTGTCAAAGCTGGAAGAGAATATCTCATCCCTCCTGGCAGGAGTTACAGATAGTTGTAAGCCACCATTTGGGTGTTGGGAACCGAACTCTGACCTCAGTGAGGGTAGCAAGTGTTCTTACCTTCTGAGCCATCTTTCTAGCCTTCAGAAGATAATTCTTCATGAACTCCATGAGTACCTTCCTTTCATAACTGACATCTGCCCACTTCTAAAAGTTTTTATGCCAATGAACTCTGGTTCAAAGGAAAAGCAGAAAACAAGCCAAAGAAAGTTTGCATTGTACGCGCAACCTATTAAGTCTACCACGAACTGTTTGAAATTTTTGTTTTTTTTTTCTTAAATGAGAAAAGAAAATGATTTAATAACAATATAAAAATATTCAATGACTAACACTGAAAACAGTCATTTTTAAATCTGGTTATATTACAGTTCAGTGAGCAAATCGCCTTTTTTTTTTTTTTTTGCTCATGAAAAGGGTTTTTGTGCTTTATTTTAAGCTTTTGGTTTTGTGACCTTCTGTAACGCTGACTATTAATGCTCCTTGTAGTATGTTGGTCTGATGTTGCTGTATATTGTAGTGCTAAACACTGCCCCCCCCCGAGATCTGGTTGCCCCCTGAAGAAGAGATCTTTGGGGTTTTTGTCTTTTTTAAAGAATGAAGACAATATTAAAAAATGACAAACTATAGTTCAATTAGTGGTCTAGTCCCTGATCAGTCATTCTTAAACTTAAGTTCACCTCTATATGGATTGGATGTTTAAGATATACATGTGTATATACACACTTATTAATATACAATAATATATAGTATATAGCACATAGTATGTGACATAGAATACATGATATAGAATATAGAATAGAATAAAAGATATGATATAGCATGTAGAAATAAGATAGCATGTAAGATGTAGAATAATACATAATATAGAATAATATAGAATACAGAATATAAAAGAAATATTGATATAGGATATAGAACATGGAAACTTTAAAACAGTCTCTCACTATATAACCTTGGGTAGTCTAGAGCTCACTATGCTGTGTAGGCAAGGCTGCTCTCTTTACAGAGATCCTCCTGCCTCTCCCTCTGGTCCTCGAGGCTGGGATTAAAGGCAGCATTGCAACTGATCACTCTTTAGATGTTTTTGAGGTGTGTTTCTGTCATTTGCTTTCAAAAACTGCTCGCTGCCTAGAATAGAAACAGCCTCATGGACTTCTTAGGAAGAATAATAGATCTGAGGCAAGAGAAGCAAGAGAGACTTAGAATAACACACACACACACACACACACACACAAGAGAAAAAATAAAGAGAACTAGAACAGAACATTGTGATGTTAATATTCAATATCATCTCAACTAAGGCAGGACACTATTTCTTGGTCTAGTCCTTCATTTAATTGCATTGTGAGTTCTACTTTTTAATGATAGGTCTCTGCCATTGTGGGCTTTAAAAATGCTTCAAAATATTGCCTTGTTTTAAGGTTGAGGTAATAATGTTCACAAAACCACGGATTGATTTGCAACTTTCATGACTGTAGTTTCATGCTGGCAGCACTCCATCAGCTGTCAGTGTGGAGACAGCAGCTTCCCACGGCCTTCCTGCTCAGTGAGGAGACTCAGAACTTCCTGATTTGGGCATCTTTCAATTAAAGTTCACTTTTGTACTTGGAAGTTTCAAAAGTTCTCATAGTTCTTCAAGTTTGAAGACTTTATGAAGTTTACTTACTTATATTCATTTTTAACGATGCTGTAGTAAACCTCACTACTCGGTCTCATTTTTCTTTTAAATTTCGTTTTTAATTCTAGAAATGTCCCATACTTCTTGTTTTTGTCCCCTTTCCTGATTTTTGTTGTATAGTCTCTTTGAAAATCAGTGCTGACTTCCTGTTAGATTTCGGGCTCTACTTTTCATGCCTGACATCTTCCCTCATGCTATTGTCTTCTTTCTTGCTTTCCTGTATATTACTGGAATCTGCCCACAGCTTCACTAGTGTGATTCTCCACAGTATTCCATTGCTTTTATTGCCCTGCTAAAGGTTGGGCTAGTTCTAGAATTCTGCTCTGTGTGTCCTTTCCATTTCTTTGTCAGCATGCTAAGGAGGCTCAGAATTCCTCTCTTAAGCTTTTCTGTACTTGTGGTTGTTTGTTTGTTTGTTTGTTTGTCTTTGTTTTATGAGTTCTCAGAATGGTAGCTTTACATCACATCATACATCCAAGGTGTTTGAATTTGAATGAGGTTTGAGGTGCACCAAAGATGGGTTAACATTGACCAGGTTAACCCATGCGTTAAAAAATTGAGGAGCAAAACCTGTGTCAAAGGTTAAAACAAATGCAAACAACAAAGGTGAGAAGCCTAGAGCTGAATGAAATCCAGAGACCAAAAGCAGAAAGCAAGGCAAATGCCTTTGGGATGGGAAAGAGGGTTGGAGCTTGGAGCTAGTAAGCGTACTAGGTCATTTAGACTCCAGGATAAAGCAGATCCAACAGGAAACTTGTCTGATCCTTCCTGTGACTGACAGACCTGGGATGGAACTACATGGTTTCTGATAGAAGTCTTTCCTGAGACAATATTTAGCTCAGGCTAGCTCTCAATGGTTCCTCAAACCCTTGAGTCACAAATGTGAAAGAACACATATTTGTTTAGACTACTATCCACTTGATTTCTTCATTTGGGCGATTCTGCAGATACTTCAATGAAAACATGGGGAAAAAAATTGGGGGAGCTATAATTTATTCCACCACTTTAAAATCTCAGTTTCCAAATTTTCTTTGAAAGACGCATATCTTTGTAAGCCACAGGAAATAATATGAATAGGAAAATGTAAAATTTAAAACAGGGTATAATATCCTACAAAAATGCTTCTTTGACACCGATTCCCAGAACAGACTAGAATTTACTTTAGGCATCCAGTCTTCGTGGATCTAGGCTGTTTGTCTGGTATGGTTAACAGAATAATCAGTCACCAAAGCTTATGTCAGACTCAAGTATACCCAAGAGGACATAGAATTACTAAATTCGGAATTTCCGAAGCCTTAAGCTGGTGATCTCACTGAGACATGGCTAGGAATTGAATTTCTGGCATCAGTGACGTTTGAAAGATGTCATTTACACGAAGCATATAGTTCAGGAACTTAAAAAAAGAAAGCTCAGATATGGAGAAGTCTTAAGACTGAAATCAAGGAAGCTCATAACACACGGTGTGATTTACCGAACCAAAGATTATCCCCAGTTTCCACCTTTGGTTAGCGGAGGAGTCCAGCTCAGAAGTTTGTGAGATACACAAAGAACACTGAACTACAGCCTGTTCTGGACATCACCGACAAGCCGTCCAAAAGCAGTGGGCTCCCATTCAACCTCACATCCTTCTTCCCCGTGTGCATTCAATCCCTATCAACAGACTTAGTGCACAGCATAAGATGGATAGTCACAGGCCAAGGAGAAGCTGGCATCTCGTCTCCTACACAATTATTTCTTGCCCTTGATCCCTTTGAAAACTCAGTTCCCTGGCTCTTGTTTATTGATCCAGCCTTCCCTCTCTCAGTGAACGATGCTTCTTAGCTTCCAAGGTGGGGGAATCCAGTGGCGCAGGGTCCCCACTGCGCTGCCGCTCTCTCGTCTAGCCTTCTTCTGCTGCAGGCGGTGGGCCTGGCGAGGCAGAGTGCTGGCGGTAGCACTCAAGTCGCGGCGTTAGGATCTTGGCGTTAGGATCTTGCGGCACCAAGGTCCAGGCCACCCTAGCAGGCATCAGCGGCCGGTGGTGCAGGTGGCTCACCTAGGTCCACTTGCAGTGCGCCCTCGCCATCAGAGTCAGCATGGAGCGACAGGAAGACATGTACCCATATCTTTAAATACTTAATATGTGCTGGTTCTTCTCTGGGTGGCTAGTGACAGATACAGGGAGAAATAAAAGTAAACAACAGTATGCAGGTCAGGCGACCTGAATCCCACCCAGAGATCTACAGGTCACTTAGGAAGGCTGAGAGCTGGAGAAACAGTCTTATCCGGGAAGAGCACACCAATCAGTTATTCAATACCCAAGGGTCAGCCCTGAAAACACACACAAGTAACATTATACAGACCAAACAGGTTGTAGATACGTATGTATGGAATATATATGTATATACATACATACATACAAGGAACAGGAACGACAGTTAATGAAAAAATAAAGTAGACCCGTATTAGGAATATGGCAAGTATATTAAAGGGTTTGGAGGGAGAAAAGGAGGGGGAGAAAGTATGTAATTATACTATAATGTAAGAAAATAAAAAATGATGAAAATAAAGATAAAAATTACAAAGCTCTCATGTAGTGTTTCTGTCACAACATTGTAAAAAAAATCAATGTGACCTATTTGCGTGGAAAGGGTAAATTATGTAACCTGTAGCTTATATCTAAATTCCATGCAAACTAAATAAAAAATGTGTGATATCTCAAAGCAGCCATCCGTTCTGGGCTCCTGTCCATAGGATTTTGACACACCTGTAATTATTCTAAGTCTCCACTGGATGTCAATACTGCTCAAGGAAATGCAGTTTAGACATTATAATTGGGTGCACACAAATAAGCCACTGCAGGAAAAGCAGTTACAAAGACGGTTCTAGAGAGGGAAGGACGGATGGGCATTCCTCCGCTCCAGTTGTGTAACAGATGCAGCCAGAGCGATGGCAGACAGCGCTCGCAATAACAGTGTTGGAGCCCTCAGACCAAAACCTGCCATGGAAGAGTTTGTAAACCTCAAAAGGCCACCAAGGAGCCGTTTCCGATGTAATCACATTAGAGTGTCTTTATTACAAGCTCGGGCTTGGAATCTCCTCCAACTTAATCCTGACACAGCAGAATGGGAAGACACGGAGCAGCCTCGACTCCTTAGCAGGACAAAGTTTTCTGGGGAATGGGAGTAAGGGGCGGGGGTCCAGCCTGGCTAACATCTAATTGAATGTCTGTTGTAAGCCAACAGGTGGTAACTCTAAAGCAAGACCATATACAATCGCGAATGGTCTGGGTCTGAAAGTACATCTGAAACAATCAGACTAATCTTTGATTAACTGTTGCTAGGAAGTAGCCAGGGAGTAACACTGGTCAAGAACAAGCCTTGGGGTCCTCCCTGGTACTTGGGTGCAGCTTGGGTTCAGCTACGGGCAAAGTTTGCAAGTTTTTTTTTTTTTTCCTTGAAGACGGAGGCCTGTCCCAAGATGGAGTAGATTTGGCCTCTCACAATCCTGTTTAATTTCTTCTGTTCACTGTGCAAACATGTACACATTTCGGTAACATCCTTGGTAAGAAAATTACCTGGGCTGTTTGGTCCATGCCCAAGGACACCACATAAAAACATGTTTCAAAGAGGTAAAGTGAATTTTGATTATGTTTTGATGTATGTTTTGCTTCCAAGCAAGTACTAGCCTGATCCAGAATTGAAAGAAGACTTATAAGGTTTGTCTTGTTATTTTTCCTACTCCTCAAGTCTATTCTAAAACAGGGGAAAGCTTTAAGAATTTGTTTTGCTTTGTTATCCTAAAGTAGAAAATCATCATTCTATTTGTTAGTTATAAATAAATCTTGTCTTTCTATAAGGTTGCTCATTCTGAAAACTGGAAAGAACATAGTGTCTAATATTTTGAGTTTAGATTCTGCAAGCAGGATGTAGGGGTCCAGACCTGGCGAGTTTCCTTTAGCAAGGAATAATCCCACTGCTTATCGTTCAAATATTTTAGATACTGCTTAGGAGTATATTTAGAAAGGCTATCAGGGCACAAAAAGTACTCTTATGTCTATCGTGAGCTAGAATTGCATAATTAGCCATAAAAATAATTGAATAGATAGAAGATTTTTCAGTGAAAACTTTTGATGTCTAGACAAATTACTTAGCATACAATTTCAAATGTGGAGATTCTTTTGGGTTGTTTTGTTTTGCTTTGTTTGTGAATTAGGTTTTTTTTTTTCTATATAGCCCTAGGCTGTCTTGGAACTTATTCTATAGACCAGGCTAGCCTCAGACTCAGAGGTCTACCTTTCTCTGCCTCTGGAGTACTGGGATTAAAGGTGTGTGCCACTACTGCCCTGTACAGCGTGAGTACTTCTTGCTGTCTACTTGGGTGTGATTACCTCTTTTTGTTCTAGAGATTTCAGGAGTGCTGTTAAATTGCTAGTCTGAGTTTTCTCCATTTTTTTTTTTTTAAGTAGATGCTTAGTGGAATGAACTCGCCTCTTAGAACCAGTTTCCTCGTGGCCCTTAAGAATGGGCATGTGTTGTATTCATTTCTATTGAATTCTAGAAAGGCTTTAATTTTGTTATTTCTGTCTTTACCCGATTTTTGTTCCATAGGAATTTGCTCAGTTTCTTTAAGGTTGTACACTTTCTGTTGCTTCTGTTGTTGTTGATAGCCAGCTTTAATCCCCGGTGGTCTGATAAAATGCAGGAAGTTCTTTTCTTTTCTTTTCTTTTCTTTTCTTTTCTTTTCTTTTCTTTTCTTTT
>NW_021621071.1:5729330-5737697 GCF_004785775.1 Grammomys surdaster
TTCTTTTCTTTTCTTTTCTTTTCTTTTCTTTTCTTTTCTTTTCTTTTATCTGTGGAGACTTGCTTTGAGTCCAAGTATGTGATAAATTTTGTTCGTGAAGCCTGTCTCTGTAGTTCTTGTTTGAATCACTAATTTTTTTCTTGTTGTTGTTTCCAGAATTCCCTCAATTTGGGTTTCCTTTATTGATTCTATTTGCAATTTCTGGTCTTGAGCATTTTCTAACAGTTTGTGTTTTCCTGGATTTCTTTAAGGGATTCATTCATCTCCTCTTTAAGGATCCCCATCATCTTCATAAATGCAGTTTTAAGGTTTTTTTCCTTGTGTTTCAGCTTTGTTGGAATATTCAGGTCCTGCTGGTAGGATAGCTGGGCTCCAGTGGAGACATACTGCGCTGGCTGTTATTGTGTTTTTGCACTGGTGTCTAGGCATCTGGGTATTGGTTGACCGTGGGACCTGGTGGGTGCTGCTTTCTGGATTTGTCTCTGTTGGGTGAGCGCTTCATTCCTTGGTTTGTGCTCTTCTCTGGATTTTTGAAACATGTGAGGCCCGTATAATGTCCATGGTGCCTGTTTCTTTGGCCCTGCCCAGCTGGTATGATCCCAGTGAATGAGAGCTGGTGTTGGAGACTGGAATACTGGGATGAATTGGGGGAAAGGCGGTTAGAGGAGAAGATCTTTGTGATTGATTGGGGTTGGGGTAGGAGGAAAGGGGAGAGTTTCTGCTGAAGAGCTGGGGATGAGACTGAGGGATTAGATCTGGGGGAGGAGGAGAGGTATGGATCTTCTCTCAGCCTACTTGTTTGCCTGATTGGAGGAGCCCTTGGGCTAGCAGGGGCTACCAGCTGGGGTTGGAGGCTGGAATAAAGAGATGAGTTGAGAGTGGGAGGGTAGAAGGGGAAGCTCTGTGGTATCCACAGGAGAGATGGGCAGGAGAGGCTCCCATAGGTGTTCTGCTGCAAAGCTCGGGCTGAGACTGTGGTGTCAGATCCAGGGAAGCAGAGGGAGAAGAGAGTCATATCCTTTATTCTCACTCTAAATTATATCGCTGCTGTTGTTTTTCCGTTTGATGGGAATTGTATTATGATGTCATTCTTTCACAATTTTGTTTTTTTTTTTACGGCGCTATTCTCTAGCCTTTATCAAACCAAACCAGGAGTATTTCAAACCCAGATGACTACCACAAATCACTTAGAGGACTACAGTGGTGAATGCTGGATGGACTGTATTGGAATAAAAGCAACATACGATGAACACATTTGAAGGTAAAACTAGACTTATCCTGACAGAAAAGACATCATTGACTCATCCCAAGTAAATAGTCACATACTTTTTTTTTGCTGCAGAATCACTCATTGTTTGTTTCGATCTTGTTTCAGATTCTGAAATGGTGTTGTAACTTATGTGATATACACAGTGCGATGTTCACCTAAAATATTGGAGTGCTGAGTTATAAAGCATACTTAGTCTCAGAGCTCTGGAAGACATATATATATATATATATATATATACATATATATATATATATATACAGACACACACACACACACATATATATATGTATATATATGTATACACACACACACATATGCATAGTTTGTGGATTTATTAAAGTACTTTCTGCTCATTTGCCTGGTTTTTAAAAGATCTCTTTTCTGGAGCTCAATTTGTAATAACTACTTTATTCTCTAAGAACAAGAGGAGCAAGAGGCAGCTTTGCTAGAGGGTAAATGCCGCCATGTCTGTGCCCTGCCTGCAAATGTGGGTCTGGGAGGCATTGCCCCTTCTGCCATCAAGTGTCTCTGAGACTGGAGGCTCTGGCGGTGTCACTGTTTATACTCAGTTAATGTAGGAAGTCCCAGCATACTGCACAGCACAGGTACCATGGGACACAGAGTCGATCCCCACGTGTGTGATTGGACCTCTAGATGTTTCCTTCATGAATGTGTGTAAGGATGGGACCTTTTACTTGTTATTAGTTTCAGATGTAATCCATGTGGGAGTTGAAGGAAGAAAACAGAATGGTGTCTTTATCTTTGACCAAAGAATGGCACTTCCATCTTATCAAGAAAAGGTTATTTAGGTAAATCAGACTTCTTCCTACAAGCTCGGTCATTTATACCTCCCCCTACACCCCATAAAGAACAAGCCCCACATAGATTGTCTCCACCTCTAACGTCTTCACATCTAGCGTTCATTGGATCACACAGAAGATATACGGAGTGAGAGTGAAATCAAAATTGGTTCATTCTTCTCGGTAGTAATTTGGCTTTGGGACACGGAAGGAGGATTAAGGGGTGCCTTGAGGTTGGTTGTGTACAACCCAGCCTTGCTGGTTGAGGAGAACTCAGACTTACCATCCTAGGAAGCAGGAATTGAAAGCCAGAGGTCAGAATCATAATGGGGGAAGGAGTTGTTGGCTTGTACTTCCTATTCCACACATGGATTTTGGAAGGTGTAAAGAAAAATACTAATCCTAACTGGCCACACTGGTGATGTCTTTACCAATTCCATCTCCCTCCCTCCCATCTGTCCATCTCTGTTGTCCACATGTCTAGAGATCACTTTGTCTGTCTCTCAATCTTATCTTCTGTTGTTTATTGTCCCTTGTCTTCTGTCTGTCTGTATTCTTGCCAGGTTGCCTGCCTCCTTTATTTTCCATACTAAGACATTGAAAGAAAAGTCAGGGAAAGTGAGACGTGGGCACCTACCACCCTCTAGTCAAACTATCTATCCCTAAGCCAGAAATATTGCTTAAGTTGTTATGAACACAATTTTAGCCTTAAAAAAAATAAGCTTTCAGAGAGCAGCCAGGCAGTTCCTAAGCTTTGCTTTTAAAAACACATAAGCTAGACATCATTCCATTTGGTTATAGTTGAAAAGTGAGATGGGGATTTATGAAACAATTTGAATTTAGAGAAGATCTCAATTGAATGGAAGGGTGATAATTTTGTGCAATTAAGTGAAGTCATTTTTAATATTGATTCGAGAATATTTTCCACTGAACTGTCCAATGTTGAAGTCATAGAGATAACTTATTTATAGGAAAAATGATGGTTTCCTAAGAGTCTCTATATGAAATTTTGTCAACACTATTCCCATTTTTGTTTGTTGTTGTTCTAATTATGATTTATTTATCATTAAATCTTATGTGTATCAATGTTTTTCAGCATGTACCTTTTGTAGATCACATGTTTATCTGGTATCGGAAGGAGAAGATCAGATTCCATAGAGCTGGAGTCCCATGGAGTTGTGAGCTGCCACATGGGTGGTGGGAATCCAGCCAAGGTCCTCTGGTGCCCTTAATGGCTGCCATATGACTTAAGTTCTTCGTCCATTTATTTCATTTGTGTGTCTTGTGCACATGTTGGTAGGTGTGTCTGTACGTGACATGGGTGCATAGGCTAGAAGTGTCCATCAAGTGTTCTACCTGTGCCATCACTTTCTGCTGATGAAGAAGGATCTTTCACTGGAACGGAACTCCCAAGAGTATGCAGCAAGCTCTCTTAACTAATGAGCCATATCGACAGCCCTCACAGTTCTCATTTTGAGAGAGGAGTGGTTCAGAAAAGAAAACTATCAAAACTTCAAGGTCTACAGATAATGGAGAAACAGCACTTTTCCTTGTGTTCTAATGTTTCTGAATTTCTTCAATGTGTTACAGAATCCTTTCGCCTTTGTAAACAACATTGTCAGCCAGATGCTGGAAGTGAGTTGAAAACAGATGCACAGAGGCTGCTGCACAGGGCTGGCTTTCAAGTAGCATCTCTGGAGGGAGAGAGGTCAACTTGAAACAACCAGACTAATAATAAGAATAGTCTTTAGGTGCTTCGAACCCTTAAAGCATGGTGTTCTGGTTCAAAGTATCTCTAGCATCTACCCTGTCTGTCATTCCCTACCCTGGGGTGTCTAGAGTATTTACCTGATGTTTGCAGTGACCTTAGCACAGGGGTTACCAACTCGAAAGCATACAGACTGCAAGGAAGCACTAGCAATGAGAAAAGCGAGCCTGCAGGGGCTTCACTGAATAGACAGCATAACCCTTGAAGAAGGAGAAAGGTCTACTCAGCTCTCAGCCAGGGAGCAAATGCTCAACGTTGCTAGAGGTTCTATCTTTAATTTTCAAAATATACAAAGTGAAGGATGCGACGCTTTTAGTTAGTGGGGAACAAGTGGGAAATACAGCAATATGTGGTCTGTAACTACATTTTGTGTGCTCTGCCTTAAGTGATATAGTTAAGCCCAGGAAGAGACATTGAGCAGGTAACCTTGGTACAAAGTTGATTCATTCTCCAGCATGGCAAGTCTTTGCACATCTTCTGGCTTACTAGAAACCACAACAAAACCTTGGGGACTACTCAAGCAGAGGAGGCAGCAGGCAAACAGGAGCTGCAGCATCAATATCACCGTGTTCTCGTTCACCAGGAATCATCTATGAAAGAGGAATCAAGTGACCATCAGTTGGCGTGGGGTTGTGCTTCTCAGCTACAATTTTACTGCAGATTCTCCCGTATCAGCCCCGAGACGCGTTCCTGTGCTTCAAGAAAGAGACAACACAAGTGAATTGAAGAGAACCATCCAAGAGAAACCATCCAAAGAGAATGGAACCGAAGTCCCCATAACAGCCACCCTTCCTTGTGGGAGGAGACTATATTTCAGTCACGATGAGCACACACGCGTCTGCATGTCAACAAATGAGAGATCTATTCTGAGTGTCAAAAGATGACTCTGTCGATCTCTACCACCAGAGCCATGAACATGTTAAAACCTCACAGTGGGAAAGCATCACCAAGCATGGTGTGCTATGGTCATGAGCTATGCCATTCCATAACTCACTTCTGCGTATCTTCTCCAAAGTATTTCTAGACTCTCTCTCCAGCATAATTCTCACTGAAGTTTCCCTCGTTGATTTCTCTAGACTGTTGCTACCACTGCCCACTTCTTCCTTGTATTTATTCTTTGCATCACCAAGACCTCCTGTAACCCATAGCAACCAAAGCAATCAACAAACGTTAATGGAGCTCTGTCATTGCTTCCCTTCAGTCTCCTCTACTCTTATTGGTCCTCTAAGTGTGCTTTTCAGTCAGTTCCTAAAGGTCTTCCTCAGATCCCTAGCTCATGGGGTCTCCTCTGCAGGCAAACTTTCCTTTGACTTGTTAATTCCTTCCAAAGGAGCTGTGCACCCTCCATTCTCCACATTCAACACTAGTTCTGCTCTGCTTATAATTGCTGTTATAACACGTACACATTTTTGTCCGCTTCCTTCTGTTTGGTATTGTTTGGTTGTTTGGTGGTTTTGCCTGTCATCCCAGGAGATGTCATGAAATCAGCCTCTTGGCTGTTCATTCCTTTACTCTCGTCAAGGGCTCGGCATACATGACAGACCATCAACTGACATCTATCCTGTGACGTAAGAAATCACAAGGTCTGAGAAGCGGAGAAGTGGCCCACTAGAGAAAGCTCCTCCTCTGTGCAAGTGTGAGGACCATCCTTGAGATCCCCAGGATCCATAGGTAAAGTAAACGCCAGGCAAGTGCGGTGGCTTACCTATAATCCCAGCACTTAGGAGTAGGAACTTGCTGGGTAGACAAGTACAATTAGCAAGCATTGGGCTCAAATGACACACTATGCTTCAATGTACAAGGTGGATAGTGATCCAGCAATGCATCCATCACTGCCCTCTGGCCTCCGTACTCATGTATGTCATCATTCACTTCCCTACACACACACACACACACACACACACACATTTGTGAACACTTACATATGCATGTACACCACACAATTCACACATTCATACATTGACACATACCCAAAGTAAAAAAGAAATTACAAGGCCACATGAGGAACAACTAATTTTATCTTGTCATTCTTAGAGATAGAGAAGAAACGTTGCCTAATAAATTAGCTTCCTAGAGCTGCTGCCAAAAAAAAAAAAAAAAAGAACCTAGCATCTACAGAATATCTTTAAATAACAGAAACTTATTGTCTAGAGGGTGAAATTCTAAAATCAAGGTGTCTGTGGTGTGGAAGCCTTTCTACGAGGCTTAGAGTGAAAACATGGTCATGTCTTTCTCCTTGTCTCTTGTCTTTGCTGTCGATTCTTGGTATCGCTGGATTTCTGAAAACATAGCTTCAATTTGTGCCTCCCTGATCACACGACATTTCCCATGCATATCTATTTCTGTGCCCAACATTTCCTCCCGGTACAAGAACCAGGCATTGAATTAGGGCTCATGCTAATATGCCTTAATTCAATTACGACTACAGTCTATTTTCAAATAAGGTCATGCTCACTGGGCTCAGGGAGTTGGGACTTGAATATAACTATTAACCCATGAGAGCCCATATCTCTTGAAAAATACGACATTAGAATGGTATCCTAAAGGAATAACGGAAGGCTGGAGTTGGAGGTGTGTCGAGCAGTTATGCAGCTGGGGAAATAAGCAGTCCATAAGAAAGATATCCACATCAATCAGTAAGTAGTTAACTTGAGACGAACTGGATCTGACATGGAGAAGTATTGATTTTTATCCCTTGCCTTAGGCTGTTGAGGCTACCACCATAGTGGGCAGAGTAAGGAGATAAATCATAAACTTTTTTCTTGTAGATCAGGAGTTTCAAATACCATGCTGATGGGGTGTCTGGTGAGGTACCTTCCAGTGTTGAAGCAGTCCCTTCCTCTTGGTATCCTCACATGGCCAAAGGAAAACTGTGTTCTGGTGTCTTTTCATGTTAGCATGATACCAGCACTTAGCATAGAGACCCAGCGGCCACATAAACTCATTTAGTATTTACAAAAGTCTTACAGGTTCTATTTCAAACTTGCCACACTTGGAAGCCTTAGGCTGTGGGCAGAGTAGATGGCTGTATCTGTGGTAATCTCAAGCTCATTCTTTAGAATTCACAGAGAATGTGGCTGCATGTAGTAGTATCTGTAGAGATTTGGTGGCATATCTAAAAAGAGGTCCAAAGAACCAGTAGACTTCCTTTGAAGAAAGTGAGCAGGTTTCAAAATAGAAAGATTCATGACATTATAGTAGGTGGGGGGTCAATGTTCTTCTTGTAAGGTGCTCTAATACTATTAGAGTTTATTAAAGTTTGGGGAGGGTTGAAATCCTGAATAAGATTTTATATCAAAGTCTAAATCTTAAATTTGCCACAGTTGTTTATAGTCTTCCTCAGGGAAGAGCACTCTAGTTATCCAATACCAAATGGTCAGTCGTGCAAATATACATACAAGTAACATTACACAGGCTGACCATTTATATTTAGAAATATTTATATTTATATTTAGAAATATATATGTACATTTATATACATATGGACATGCAACAATAACTTTTAAAAAGGCCAGGAATTTTGAAAGAACAAGGAGGTATCTATGGGATGATTTGGAGGGAAAACTAGGAAGGGAGAAATGATATAATCATTATATTACTGAAATCATGTGGGGTAAAGAAAGCAAACAGGGAAAGGGTGGGGGCAGAAACAGTGGAACGTTTGAATAAATGAGATGACAGATGTGAATCCAGATGTGTCATTAAACACAATATTAAAATATAAAAAAAATATATTATACTTTTGAAAAATAAAAGAGGCAATACAAGCTAAAGACATCATGGTCACATTCTCTTACATCCATAGCTACTGAATTCCATTTGGCTTGTGATGCTTTCCCTTTGTTTCTTTGGTCACTTCCTTACCTGTTTCTCCACAGTGACTGTTTCATACCTCTGTCACCTCAAGTGTCTTTGCACCTTTATTGATGATGGGTACACTTTCTACAAATGTGGGCCATTTTTCCATTCTTTTAAAGTTTTCTATGCCCAGGAGTTTCAGATGTTTCTTTTTGTATATCATAGTATGTGTTAAGTTGTATCCTTCAGTCCACTACAGCTGTTTAATGACACATCTGGATTCACATCTGCGATCTTATTTATTTGAATGTCCCGCTGTTTCTGCCCCCACCCTTCCCCTGCTTGCTTCCTTTACCTACCCCACATGATCTCAGTAACATTGTTGTTTTTACATAGGAGAGTTAATGGTACATTATATTTCTCATCCTATTTGATCGTCTGATATTTTGATCCAGTTAACTATGTACTAATGGGATTGTTTTTCTTGGCTTCCATGATAAGACCTGTTACCTCACCCCAAACAGCCTAAACACAGGATTCTTCACTTATTTCATCATAACACACTAGAATTGACTCAGTTTTTCAGTTCAGAAAATGAGGAGAGGGAGGGGAGAGAAAGAGAGAGAGAGAGAGAGAGAGAGGGAGAGGGAGAGGGAGAGGGAGAGGGAGAGGGAGGAGGGGGAGAGGGAGAGGGAGGGGGGGAGGGGGAGGGGAGGGAAGGGAGAGGGAGA
>NW_021621071.1:5738097-5749600 GCF_004785775.1 Grammomys surdaster
CGGGGGAGGGAGAGGGGGAGGGAGAGGGAGAGGTGAATTTATTTGTATATGTTGTCACAGGATGTCATGTTTCACTTCTCTATAAAATATATTTAACAATCACAATGTAGATAATTATATTAAAATGATTAAATAATGACTTCTCAATTCATCAATATGTGTCTTCACTATGAACTTGGATGGTAATTTTCACAAAGTGGATACTCATAGATATGTTTCCAATAAGCAAAGTGCTGTTTAATAGAAACCCCAGTTAATACTCAAATACTTATATGATTTTCTTTTTTGGTTACACAATAATCATTAAGTTTGGCAAAACAGAAGTAACAATATTCTATAAAATTTATTTTGTCTTCCTACAAAATATTTTTCAGATTTTGAAGCTCAGAATAACTTCATAGAATTTTATGTTACGGCTTTAAAAGTTATCATGTCAGCTGGCTGGGAAATAATGTTGAAATGGGAAAATGTTTAGGTTCTTTGAGGGGACTGTTACACAGTCAGCTGTGTGGTTTAGGAAAGGAACGCTAAGGTTATAATGGAAAGCTGGATTGAACAGAGAATGTTCTATGGCTAAAGAGGCGTGATAATGAAGACAGTAATAAGTGAGGTCTGGGAAACAGGAGACGTTCTGAAAGGTGCTCCAGGGGTAGACTTTGTAGGGATTGGCAATTGTGTGGAGAACATGGGGAGGAGGGAGCAATTCAAAACAGATGAGAAAACTCTGGCAGACTTAGCGTTGGTTTTGCCTTCATCACCTGGCATTGCTTGTATGTAGTATTGGTTAGTTAAGGCATGCATACATGACAGAGTATGCACTTAGGAATCTCTCTACTTTCTATCTTACAGACCAAGGACTGCTTTTATTTTCTGACTGATTTTCCATATTACCAGAGTTCGTTCTGAAACTCTCATATATTTGGCTACTCTTCTTCAGTTCCTTTCCCAGGAAGGTTAGATTTTGTCCAGAGAGCCATGAATTGCCATTGGGAACCTAGTGTCATTTCAATATCCTCTGTCTGATTTTCCTTTAGAGAGATTACCTCTTCAGCCCCATTGCTCTGTCTTTCCCATTATGTTCTTTTGTCTTGATCCTAGCATGTGTTTGAATCACTTCCGACCTTGCTAAGTCATCTGGACATTGAACGTTTAACAATGTGACTGCTCCTACTATAGAAGCTTTTGGCCAACTCATTTTCCTCCACTTCCCTCTGTCCCTGTTCTCAATTTTCTCTAAACTGGACTATGTTTCCAAATAAATAAATAAATAAATAAATAAATAAATAAATAAATAAATAAATGTTCCTGCCTCCCATCCCCAGCCCCCTTGGAGTTAGTGCTTCTAATCTAAGCAGCTGGATATATGAATAACCAATTTACACAACCAATTCTCTTTTTCTCTCTCTCCTCTCTCTCTCTCTCTCTCTAGAGAATATGTTAGCTTAGTATTCTCTACTTATTCCTTTATAGTTTCATACATTTGTACAATGTATATTGATCCTATCCATCCACTACTATCTCTCCACCACCTCTCCTCCATCCCATCTCCCTTCAAGTTTCATGCCCTCTTTATTTTTATTTTTGGATGTAAATAGTCCCCTGAGGCCAATTATTGCTGCCTGTATGCACATGCATGTGCGGTACCCACTCATGCTAGACAGCATGACCAGTCTAGCAGCAACCACACCAATAACAGAGACTTACTTTACACCCTCTGCAGCTATCAAGTGTTAACAGCTCCTTAGCTAAGACTGGGGCCACGGAGGCCCCGCCCCGTCCCACCCGAGCTAGAGATTGATTGGCTTCATCTCCTGCAGGTTTTAAATATGTAAGAGGGGCTTTGTGAGATGATGCAAATAGAGCAGCCATTGTCATGTTAAGAAACTTGCCGAGCTTTGAATGGTGGGTGGGGGATCACACTAAAGGTGCTTTTGTTTCAAGCTATTATTTCAAGGCCTTAGAAGAATATTCCAAAAAAGAGAGTTTTTTAAAAAGCTTTCTTTAGAGACTTGGTTATAGTACCATAATCAGCCTTAAGAGAACACTAAAAATTGTAAGTTATACATCATCATTTTTACATATGAAAATACATCAATATAGTTCATTTTCTATACTTTGAATCACTTTGGATTTGGAAGTTCTACCAAAATTTATCGTAACTTTAGAGATATATGTGCATATACCATGTAGATTCTATCTTACAAACAGTTCAAAATTTACATAATGGGGAAAACAGCCTGGATTTTAATACATGTATTAAAATCTAGACTTGCATGTGCATTGCTTGTGTTGCTCTGAGAAGTTGGAATTTTTTTTTAAATATGTTTTTTCTGGAAGGGCACACCTCTAAGAGTGGCAGAAATAATATTTTACAGAAGGATTGGTTGAATCACTTGCCAAAACTATTCCATGAGAACAAATTCATTTATTTTAACTATATCAAATATCAAAATGTAATTTTCAAATTAAAAAAAAATACTATAACGTTAGCGTCTCAATTTTATGTGGCTTATTAGTATTACTAAGTAGTGCCAAACAGCTCTTAAAACCAGCTTGTATTTTCCATTTGTGCTTTCCAAAATCTGCAAAGTTATTCCATTCCAACATTCTTTGCTATATTTATATGTCAAGCATATAAAGTCAACAGCATTGGATGTGATACTGAACATCAGGGCGACTGTAATAATTCATTATTGAAAAAAATCTATAGATACTGTAGGGAATAAAATATTTAATTTATAAATATCATTAAGAAAACAATCTTCATATTTTCTTCTTAGAAAATAAATTACAAAATCATATCCCAGTTTGGAAATTTTTGGCAGGACAATGTTGTCTGTGATAAGTAAGCTTTGGGTACATTGGCAACTTTCAAGATGGCTGCCTCGTGTCTATTCATAAAATACACGGGGACCCATTCAGACTCAGCGTATATTTCCTGTCACTGTTAGATTTTAGAATCTTAATCTGATAAACGGCCCTGAAATTGGAAAACAGTCTTTATGTTACACAGTGATTTGACAGAGGTTCCATTTTAAGGGACATGGTTTCTATGTATTCCCACCTCCAGCTGGGCCTGGATCTGGTTTGCCTTTAATGGGACTCTAGTTCTACTGTGTCTCTTTCATTTATTTCTCAAGTGTTATTGTTACACAGAGCTGAGGAGCCCAACCTCTCCTCTGATATTCTCTCCACACATGGGGCAACTGTGTTTAAAGAACTAGGAGATCTTGTAGACCTTGCAGTCACACAGCTGACCATTGTCCTTAGAATGTAGGACTAAGCTGAGTTTGCTCCTGCTCACGGAAAGTACTGGATCTTCCGTTCCTTTCCCACCTCTTTATCTTAAGAGTTCTTAAAACCAAATATTAAGCAAGCTCTTTTAAATTTGGCTCTAATGCCAGACACCACTGACCTTTCCCTAGACTATCTAGGTGATATATGCTTTGTAAATAGTTTTAAAACCTCAATTACTACCTTTGTAGGATATTCCTAATAGACACACCATTCTGTGTCTAATAGACTATTGATTTATTGTTTTCCCAGATAACTCCCTAAAGACAATAACCAATCATGGATTGCTCCTTACTGCTTCTTCAGTACCTGTGATCTTTCTCACATATGTTCATCTCTTAGCTTGTATGTGTGTGCCTATGTTTGTATATGTGTGTGTGCATAAATGGGTGTGCACATGAAAATGAGACAGAGTCTCTCAGTGAACCTGGAACTCACTAATTTGGCTAGACAGGCTAGCCAGCAAGATCCATGGATCCTCCTGACCTAGCACTAAGACTGTAGGCTTGTGCCACCATGTCCAGATAGTTAGGTAAGTTCTGGAGGGCTAAATTCAGGTCTTTGTGCTTATTTGCAACCACTTTGCCAACTGAGCCATTTCCCTAGCCCCCAAATATCCAGTTTTGGATTTATCAAATGAATATTGCTTTATGATCTCTTTTTACTTTTAAGAATTTGACACATACCTATATCATGCTCTGATCAAATCTGCCCTCCATGCCCTCTCCTCTCCTTTTTTGCTTTGTTTTGTTTGTGAAAATCCAATCAATCTACTTAGTGCTTGTCATCTTCTATTTGCCTGAAGGGTGAAGCAGAACCAGGGAGCACAGGTTCCACAGAAAAACCAGAAGTGTTACAGCTCTTAGAAGAAAAGCAGGGAGGTTTGGGCAGCCTGCACAGGGCAGGGAGCTGAGTTTCTGCAACCATGGCAGTGCCAGCGGCAAAGGCACAGGAGCAGCCTGACCTGTTAGGAAGGTCTAAGGTCCAGCGAGCTATGAATGCTTAGGGAGAGAGTGTTACAGCTCAATAAAACAGCCACTCTCAGCCAATCCTTGGTGAAGTAACTTGTGTGCTTTATTCTATGTGGACAGGGACTAAGTAAACATTGAGGAGTCGGGATAGGACCTTAGGGATAGATGTTTCATACTGGCTCAGTTTGAGATGTTAGTGATGCTCTATTTGCATTGAGAAGGACTCCAGGTGTTTTCCCTACTCCACAGGACTTATTATCTTGGTCCTCTCAGTGAGGTGGACCTGGTTACTGTTCCAGAGCAGGTAGAGGTAGGCAGGGAGTGGCTCTACTCATACCATCCTCAATTCCGAGATTCACTGGGTCTGAACTTACTCAGCATTACTAGTTCTGTATGGTGGCTTGGTCCCCTTGCCCCACTGTGGCCCGCGTGTAATCGCCTCACCAGCAAGAACACACGCGGGCACCAGGATCCTTCCGCAGCAAACCTTTATTCCAATGTAAAGAGGAAGACCCCGGGCCCGGAAGAGGCACCGCCTATATACCCTTGGAGCCGCGTGTTCACTTCTGGTTGGCTGTTTACTCGTTACCCGCCAAAACGTCCCGGGATGGGCTTTGACTTTGGCGCGCTTTTACCATAGCACATGCGCGGTTTACTTGTTTACTTGGAGGAGCACCGGATGCCAGCGCCATCTTATAATGGCGAATGCTGTCAGCACAAGCCGCGGCTTCCTACACCCCACAAACACTACCCTACATGTGCATGGATACAGACCATCTACTGAAGCATGGAGCAACCTCTTATGGCCAGGTTCTTAAAGGAAACTGACACTCCAACTCCAGTGGGCATCAGGTGCCAGTAGCCTTTCATCCAGAGGAGAAACTTTATAAGCCTGTCCCTCACCCATACTTGGATTTTGGATAGCTAGGTTTTGTGTAGGTCTTGTACATATAGCCACCGCAGCTATGAGTTCATGTGTACAGTGTATCTTTCATATCGTCCAAATACTGTTTAACTGCATACATCTCCCATCTCTGACTTAAAATCTTTCTAACCCTTCTTCCATGGTGACCCTTGAGCCTCACAGGGATGAAATGTGTCATAGATATCACATGAGAGCAGAATAGACAATGATGTCATAGTTTCTACATGTTGCCCAGTTGTAAGCCTCTGTATTAAATGCCACCTACTGCAAAAAGGATGAGAGTTAAGAGATATATTAACCTGTAGGTAGTAAAATAAGAAAGTAAGGGACAGTTTAATACTATCTCTACTTAGCAGAATAATTGTATAAGTTTTCCCTTAGGGCCTATGACAAAGCTACCAGGAAGTTTTGGCCTAGTAAATAACACCAAGTGTGGACTATAAATCCAAGCGGAAAGTTGTTGTTTACTCTTATAACATGCACACCATTGGGCATATCTTTCCAGGCCAGTTGTTTATTGTGTACAGCTTGAAGGGTTCACTGATGATTGGTTACTTTTTTCCTGCTGATTTTGTGTGTTAACTTTGCATCTGATTACCTTGCTGAATGAGTTTCTTAACTTTTACTATTCACTCCTAACTTTTCCCCTGTATTTCATTAACACTTGGTGTGCTGGTTTCAATGCTTGGCTCAGGGAGTGGCACTATTAGGAGGTGTGGCCTTGTTGGAGTAGGTATGGGTTTGTTGGAGGAAGTGTGTCACTGTGGGGGAAGGCAATGAGACCCTCCTCCTAATCACGTGGGAGCCAGTCTTCTCCTATCCACCTTCAGATGAAGATGCAGAATTCTCAGTTCCTCCAGTGCCATGCCTGCCAGGCCAGGATGCTGCCATGCTTCCTGCTGTGATGATAATGGACTGAATCTCTGAACCTGTAAGCCAGCCCCAATTAAGTGTTGTCCTTTATAAGAGTTGCCTTGGTCGTGGTGTCTCTTCACAACACTGGAAACTCTAACTAAGACACTGGGTATTTGAGTTTTTGTGGACCTAGATTATGGTTATCATCATTGAAAATGATGTCCAGTGTGGGTGGCTTTTCTCATCTGAATCTTAATGATGTTCTCTTGTAGCTAGAGTGATACCAGTCATCTCACTTTCCCTGGGTTGACCTCTGTGGGGACACCTTTTAGCTAGCACTTCCTGCCCCACTAATGATGCTTTCAAGATATGCAGGATCTTATCTCTTAGCTGAGTATGGGTGTTACTGCTGTTCAGGTATTCTTGCTGCTGCTATTTTCAGTCTTCCTGTTGTGGGCTTTGAGTCTAATTAACTGTTCTAAAGCCTTTGCCCTTTCCTTCATACTGCTGGTCTTAGCATGGTACAGAGGAAAACATCCAAAGTTTTACTTCCTCAAAGTTTACTTCTCTAGCCTCTCCCTTATTCTCCCTAACTCTAAGTTCTAACGCAAAGATAGTGGAGACCAAGACATTTCCTGAAATCCTTCCCAAGCCTCTAGGAATTCTTCCTCCAAGAGTCAAGCTCGCCCTAACTTACACTGTCTTGGTTGTACTTTCTCCTCTTTGTCTCTGCTTCTCCTTGTGGTGGAGAATTTCTTGGCTAACCTCAATTTAGGCTTCCTGCTGAGACGAGTACTCCCAGGAATTTAGAGCACTTTATAAAACTCTATATAAGTCTGCTTAGAAGACTTCAAGTGAGTTTTCCTCTTGAAAATTAAATGGCTGGAATAGCATCAAATCTTAAAACAAACAAGCAGACAGATCCTATCATCTCTCTTGGGCCCCTAAAATGCTCCCTTTTCTTTCTTTCTTTTTTTAAAGTTCATGTATTGTCTTTTTTCATATGTGACAGAAATAGATGTTTCCCTGGTGGTAAGAAAAAGAGCATCAGTTTCCAGTTCTGTATGCTGAATGAATGAGTTCAGTTTCCAGGTCTGTATGCTGAATGAATGAGTTCAGTTTCCAGGTCTGTATGCTGAATGAATGAGTTTATTTTCCTGGTGTTCTTCCCAGAAGATCTTTAAATACACATGGTGATTTCATACAAAATGAAGTAGAATTACTTCTACCTGTAAAATATTGTATCTTAGAATTAGTAATACTGTGATCTGAACTGGAGCAAACCATAACTATAACTATAGTTCTAGTCTCTGCAACAGGGTGTGGTAATGGGAGTGGGAATGACTTTGCTTAAACTTGGTGGCCTTGGGGTTGAGAGGACAGAAATCTCTAGAGAGATTTCCATTGTAAGCTGGAAATGCAATATTAATGTTTCTAGGATTGAAACTGAAAATGAACATGTGAAATTAACTTTTAAAATATATTTTATTTAGTCAAACATACTTCAAGCGCCATGTCAATAAGTTAAATAACAGTCACGTGTTCTTTGGTATTAAATCTTTGGGATTCTGTGTGCTTTATGCTTTTGACAGACTCCCGGTGTCTCTAGTACTCCACAGTCAAGCAGCTATTGGCTACCATCTTTCAAGGTCATGGACCTCGAGCCTGACAAGTGACCATCTGCAACAATGTCACATGACTATAAGACAGAAACGGAAGATCTGTGTTCTCAATGTCTGTCTCTGGCACTCACGAAGTCCTCCAGTATTTAGATGACAATTTGGGAAAAAAATTAAGATTGACATCTTTAATAAATGAGATTAAGTTTCCTTCAATTCATAGAATAGTAGCCTGATAGTAGAAATTGAGTGTAACTATGAAGAAATTGGAAATCCAGATTTCCTATGGCTTTTGTTTGTGGTCTGGGTTTCCTATTCCTGTATTTACCTCTAAGAGTAGTTTATGTTATTAAATAAGTTAATTTATTCAGGAAACATGGTATAACATATGACCCTTAGAAAGAGTTCAATATCTGACCCTTCTCTGAACTGGTTCATATCAAGAGAAGCCAAGGCTATGGGTTTTATTTCTTTTAGGACCAATCAACTTTAATAGGTGGGTAGCTAAAGACTTCAGGATGTGGTCACAGTGGTCATTGGATAGGAAGTACAAGTGAATGAATACAATGTATTTTCCCTAAAGGATAACTGTATCAAGTCATATGACATTCTCAAAGACTAAAGTATCCATATCATTTGTGAAGAACAATCAACACTTGAGATTGAAAACATATGGATGCCGAGAAGCGGATTCAGCATAGGTGTACATACCAGTTGGCTCATTCATAAACAGACTAAACAAGAATGCAAAAAATACATACTTATAACAACGTGTTTAAACTGTTTCAAAAGTGGCCTAAGCTTTCTAGCTACAGGAAACAACCAGGATTATGGTCCTTTGCTTTGTTTTGAGGCACAGGAAAAACACTGATTTTACTATTGTGTTGATCAAAGTGAAACGAAATTACGCTGCTTCTACATGAATATACAGTTCTTACTGGTTGGAAGATATTCTTGCAAGCAGAGGTCAAGAAGAAAATTCCTATAGCTGGCTTCAACCTCTGAGACTTCTGGGCTCACCTTCATCTGACTATGCACACTCTCCACAAAACCAATTTCAGGCCTGAGATCACGTGTCTACTATGAGCATGCGTCTCCCCAACAGTCTATGTCCTGTGCTTGGAACTCCAAAGTCAGCAAATATGGTTTAAGTGGTCCCAACACTATTTCTAGAGCCTGAGCGCAACTCTCTTCCAGGGTGATCTGGATTGCCTATTTCCCTAGACATAGGCTTATGGATGTTAGAATAGTACTGTTTGTGTGTGCTTCGACATGTGAACTAGGCTAGATGCACATGAAGCCCCTTGAACTTCATAGCAAACTGCATTAGGGTGGGAAGGATTATGGCTTGTAAGTCAGAGACAGACCATTATCTATTCATGATCTCATCGTAGCTGAAATTTTACTCAGTGAACTTCAAGGGTTTTACACTAGGACTTGGCTTCTAAGGTTATTAAGTAGTATTTTGACAAGACAGGATATATTCCGTCTGTTAGAGATTTAACTGATAGATAATTTTAAAATATGTGTGCCCGTTGTATTACGTTCTCCGTTTGAACTGCAATTCCAGCTTAGGGCTCTAGGGTTAATTAGAAGCTAAGACAGGTCCTTCATCTCCACACCTTAGATCAGCACACCAGTCAACAGCAAAGAGAAAAGAGAGAAGATACAGCTCTTTCTTTAAAGGCACGATCTGATGAAAAGCTTTTGTGTTCACATCTCCTTGACCTACGCCTCTGAATGTATAAGTTGTTTGCTTGGGACCTGATGCTCTCAGCTGAAAGTTGTTTTTGAGGAGAAGAGGGATATTGGACAGGACAAGGCAATCATAGTTGGACACATTTGTCTCTTTGCGTATGAGTTCATCTCACCCAGTTACACAATCACTCTCAAATTTCATTCATAGTCTTGAGTGATTTGTGATTCTCTCTGTTACATAGATGTAGCCTGCTATGGTCTAGGGCTGTGTTCAAAACCCCAGAATTTTTATAAAGCCTTCTAGTTTCATATCTAAGAAACCCTCGAAATTGTTATCTACTCAGAAGGTATACATCTGAAGTTTTTAATTTTTTTTATTGTTTAATTGGCTTGTACTTTTGTTCATTCTGAATGTTCCAGGTGTCCTGACTGGGAAGAGGTGACATACAGGGATTGCTTCTGGCTTGTACTCACTGACCCCGAAGCAGCACTTCAGCAGACGTGCTTGACAGAACTCTAGAGACACAGTCTGCGGAGCTGTTTACAGCTCCATCTTAGCTCTGCTTGAGTTTTAGAAGAAATATTTAATTTACAAATGCTGCTCGTTTCTAATTTAACAGACTGTCTATTTTAGGTTGACAGGTATACTGTCAATATTCTCTTCAGTTTATGCTTCCCCTTGGCATGGGTTTGGGTCAATGTACTGGCTGGTTTTGTGTGTCAACTTGACACAAGCTGGTGTTATCACAGAGAAAAGTCCCTCCCTTGAGGAAATGCCTCCATGAGATCCAGCTGGAAGGTATTTTCTCAATTGGTGATCAAGGGTGGGAGGGCCCATTGTGAGTGGTGCCATCCCTGGGCTGGTAGTCTTGGGTTCTAAAAGAAAGCAAGCTGAGCAAGCCAGGGGAAGCAAGCCAGTAAGTAACATCCCTCCATGGCCTCTGCATCAGCTCCTGCTTCCTGACCTGCTTGAGTTCCAGTCCTGACTTCCTTTGGTGATGAACAGCAATGTGGAAGTGTAAGCTGAACAAACCCTTTCCTCCCCAGCTTGCTTCTTGATCATGATGTTTGCGCAGGAATAAAAACCCTGACTAAGACAGTCAATATCTTTTAAATATTATTGACAGTCTCAGAGAGAAGTCCATACACACTAGCATCTGGGTTTTTCAACAAGACCTCTATAGTAATAGGCTATGCGCATATGTGTTCTACCTTCTAAGACATCAGAGGCAACAGTTTCCGTGAAACTTGTTTCCATGAAAATGACAGAAGTCACCAGCGTTTGCAGCTTCTAAAATCAACACTTCTTAACTATTAAGCCAAGGCCATTCATGTTAGGTCCTGTTATGGCAATCTGAGTGGTCAAGTCAAAATAACCTAGGCTTCAAAATCTATAGTTCTAGAGGACCACCATAGCAATGGCTTAAACACAGTATCTTACTTCTATCTCTCTAAAATCCAAGCTGGAAGTTGTCCAAGGTAAAAACCATAGCTCTGTAGCCAACCTCTACTGTCTGGTTCAAAATGACTTCTTCGGCTCCAGTCATCCTACTTGGACTTATGAGAGGACATACGAGGGATACTTCCCTCACCCTTAAAAACGTGATTTAGAGTTTCTGCTCATTTTGCATTAATTAGAACATAATCGTGTGACGGCACCTTACAGTCTGGAAAATCGTCTTTGGCTGGATGGCCATGCCCCTGCAGTCTGGATGGGGAGAGGGAGGATGAGCATCCGTGCCAATCTTTGGAGATATTGGGTGATTGATTGATGTTCACTTAATAGCATTTCTTCCCTTTTCTCCTTCGGAACTGACTAGCCAAGCCCGAATTTTACACGGTGCTCACAGACTGCAGAGCAGTAAGGCACTTTGGGAGGACTTGTATTTAGCTTGGCAAAGATGATTGGCCTACTGAAATCAGCGGTGCGTGTTTCTTTGCCTTGAACATTTTGTAACATTTCCCTAGACGACATACCTAGTAGGACAGCTATGATCAGAATATTGGAAATGACAAAAGCCAAAAGTGTGTCTCCCAAGTAAGCATTTATTTCTAATCTGCCCTTTTGCTTTGCTTTCTAGTAGCAACTCTCTCTCTCTCTCTCTCTCTCTCTCTCTCTCTCTCTCTCTCTCTCTCTCTCT
>NW_021621071.1:5749610-5752175 GCF_004785775.1 Grammomys surdaster
TCTCTCTCTCTCTCTCTCTCTCTCTCTCTCTCTCTCTCTCTCTCTCTGTGTGTGTGTGTGTGTGTGTGTGTGTTTCAAATATATATCTTTCTCTCTCTCTAATCTTTCAAAGTGTCCACACAGAGCATTGGCATTTGATTCAAATCTCTTTGACCACAGTCAACATGCAGTGTTAATTTTCCCATAGAAATATGTCTTAGTCTCTGGGAGCTCTGGGTACACATGGATAGATCCATGGCTCCAGCTGCCTATGCATTAGAGGATTGCCTTATCTGGCATCAGTGAGAGGGGAGGCCATTGGTCGTGCAAAGGCTTGGTGCCCCAGTGTAGGGGATGCTAAGGCGGACAGTGAGGAGGGAATGGGTAGGTGGGTGAAGGAGCACCCTCATGGAAGCAAGGTGAGGGGCAGTGGGATAGGGGGTTTATAGAGGGGAAACCAGGAAGGGGGATAACATTTGAAATGTAAATAAATAAAATAACCAATAAAATTTTTTTTAAAAAAATTGGAGCACTGGAGAATTGGGACAATAAACAAAAAGACACATGTCTTAGTTTTCTGTTGCTATAACTGAATGCTACAAAACTGGATAGCATATAAAGACCAGACAGTTATTTGTCTCAAATGGTGTCGGTGCCTACTGAGGGCTTCTTGCTGCATCAAAACATGAAGGAGGTGTCACATGGAAAGACAGGAAAGACCAGCATGGGTCTCTCCTCCTCTTCCTTCAAAGCCACTAAAGCTGTCACAGGACCCTGATTCTCAGAACCTCACTCAGTCCTAATTACCACACAAAGGCTTTGCCTCTCACTAACATATACATTTGGGAATTAAGTTTTCAGCACAGGAATTGGGAGTAGGCATATGTACAGCATAATGTGGCATGTCCTGCTCATAACAACCTAAGAACGTGCTTGAGAAGCCCCACTTATCAGTGGACTGATTCAGCTTCTTCACACTGTGATAGTGTTTACATGTTAGGGCTTATTGATTTATTATGAAAAAAAAGAGAAGAAGAAAACACACTGAAGTTACAGTTCTCCCTGTTTTGCTTTCAATTCTGTTAATTTTCTGCTTTCCTTTAAAGTTGCAAGGTGTATAAACAAGATTAAAAGTGCTACATTTCATTGGTGAACTAAAACTTTTCATTATTAAAATCTCTTTCTCTAGTTTTAGCAATGTGACTTAAAGGGATTTCTGCAATTCCATTTGACTTATTTAGTATGTGTACCCGAGTTTGTTGTTTCTGTAAGTAAGATATGTGGGTTTTCATTTGTTCACTTTCAGGTTTTCAAAACTCATCTATCTATCTATCTATCTATCTATCTATCTATCTATCTATCTATCTATCTATCTGCTCTAGATGTATTTGGGCATACTTGTGTGAGTTTATGTGAGACCTGTGTGTAAGAATCCTAAGAGATCAGAGAGTGTGTCAGAGCCAGAACTGAAATTACAGGCAGTTGTGAGCTGCAGGTTCCTGAAAACTGAACCAGTGTCCTCTGCAAGATTACTAAGTGCCCTGAACTGCTGAACCATCTGCTAGCTCCGATTTTCCAAGATTTCTTTTTATTACAAATGAACCTTACTTTACATAGAATTAAGGAAATAACAAACAAACATAAACTAAAAACCAAAAAAAAAAAATTAGGCCTACCTGCTGAATCAAATTTGACCAGTGACAAATGTTTGACTTCTGGCCCATCTAGATTGGCTCAAAACTGATTTCTGCCATGTTTGCCTTAGTAGACAGAATGGGGTGTTTTTTGTTTTCTGTTTGTTTTATTTAAATACTGTGCTCACAATCTTATCTCAGTACGTTACTCTTTAATATGCATCTCTATCTCGGATCTTGTCCTCTTACATTTATAGTCATTTGAAGGATTAATAATAATAATTAAGGTTACCAAGACTATCGGGTGGTTAAATAAAAGGACACATAAAGTAAATAAGAGTAAAGGTAGGTACTGTTATTGTACTAGTGGAAAGAATGAAGAAAAAAATCCCTCACATGTAATATATACCTGGTGCATGGTACGACTTTATGTTTATATAAAAAAGTTCAAGTTAACAAAGATACACTACAGCATTTCTTTTTAATAGGAACCCATTATTAAGATATATTTGTCCTAAGAGCCTTGGATTTATCTTATACAATGTTTTACATAAGACAGATAGCTAGTAAATGCTTTCTATTTGTTTCCATGAGTTTGCTAACATGAAGTCATAAATAACTATTACTTCTTTGGTAAGTCCAGTTTAAGACTTGTCGCCATCGATAATTTTGCCCACCAATATACTCATATTAATAGCATTAAAGGTATGTGCAAGCGACCTTAGTGCATGGTGCATGTCATCTTACCTTCACGGTTACACTCAGTGGCAGCTCTTTTATGAAGACAATAACGGGTGTTCACAGAACTTTACCGACTTACGACCTACACTGATGCTTCTGGCAAACAATGTTGGGGGAACGCTAGCTCTTGGGTGGTTGATTCGGACATTGATTCTTCTGTGTAAACTGGGAGAGAGAGAAAGAGAGAGAGAGAGAGAGAGAGAGAGAGAGA
>NW_021621071.1:5757175-5799183 GCF_004785775.1 Grammomys surdaster
GGGAGGGAGGGAAAGAAAGATTCATTAAGTAGCAAAAGGACCACCCAATAGCAGCGTTCGTACCATGACATTATAAGATTAGGGACATGGTTCTCTAGGTTCTCATGAGTCTAAGAGCAGGCATCTGTGACTCTGCTTGCTCACACACGCATAGCGAAATATAAGAGACACCTGGGATAGGAACTGCCAGAGCCGTCACGTGTGTCTTCCTGATATTTTATTTTGGCTTCTCCTCATAGTCTCGGTTTCATCCGGCTCTTAAGAGGAAGGCAAGAACAGAGGGAAAAGACATGAAAAGAGCGAGAAGAACTCCATTTCCCATCATTCCATTCCCCATGCCAGGCTTTAAAAGCAGATGCTCTCATTTTCTTTCTTTAAATTTCAAATGTTATCCTTGCTTCACCTCCGGAAACCCCCTATCCCATCCCCCCTCCCGTGCCTCTATGAGGGTGCTTCTCCCCCCCACCTCCCACCCACCCCCCACCCACTCCCGCTGCCTTCCCATCCTGGCATTCCCCTACACTGGGGCATGGAACCCCTACAGGCCCAAGGGCTGCTCCTCCCCCTGATGTCCAACAAGGCCATCCTCTGCCACATAGGTGGCGGGAGCCATGGGTCCCTCCATGTGTACTCTTCAGTTGGTGGTCCAGGCCCCGGGAGCTCCAAGGGTCTGACCCGCTGACACTGCTGCTTCCCTCACGGGGTTGCAAACCCCCTCAGCTCCTTCAGTCCCTTCTCCAACTCTTCCATCAGGGACCCGCACTCAGTCCAATGGTTGACTGCAAGCATCTGCCTCTGTGTTTGTTAGGCTCTCCACTCCTTTTCTTTGACATAGGAGTGATCAATGCTCAGAATAATCAAATGCAGTACAGTGATCCTGTGACTAATGAAGAGGCAGACAAGGCAACTCTGCAAACCAGTGCTATTATAAAACATAAAGGCCCTAACATGGAATGCTTAACTATAGTTAGGAAGACAATCATAAGATATTAGGCCCTTGAGGAAAAACCCCTCATGTAGAATATAACACGGGCGTTTGAAACATTCAGAAATGATAGCTCAGAAACTCTCGCTGCTTTCACGGAGTTATTATTCTATTGCAGCCTAGAACTGTGAGAAGGTTAGTATCCTAATGCAATGCACATTCTACCTCAAAGCTTCTGCAGATCATACATCTGAGTACAGCACAGATAGAACCTCTTGTTTCAATGGTTTGTCAGCCTTCCCGATGATACAGAGGTAATTATCTCTTCAGTTTATGGCTTAACGGACTCCAACCTCAACGCAGCTCCTAAGCCAGGATGGACCTTCATGGCCGATGTAAACAACTTGAGACTCTGGAAATCGATTAAGTTAAAAACAGATGCTGAGCTCACATGTGTAATCTGCCACAGATTATCTTGGGAAGGAGGAAAATCAATTTACTTTCTGAATCTGTTTCTTCCTTTTTCATGGGAATTGCAGAATCTACCCCTGGGTGCCTAATTTGGGTTTTTCTGGGATCAGTGTATTCTGTAATGCATAAGACACTGTGATGATGTCAGCTATTAGAGTCGTGATGTTGATGATGGTGCAGACAGTGATGATGATGATGATGATAACCATGATGGTGGTGGTGGTGGTAGTGGTAATAATAAACCAGTGGTCCTAACACTGCAACCCTTTAACACAGTTCCTTTAACATGTTCTGGTAACCTCCAACTATAAAACATATTTCATTTCTACTTTATAACTGTAATTTTGTTACTGTTATGAATTATAATATAAATATCTGATATGCAAGATATCTGATAGGAGACCCCCCTAAAAGAGTCATGGCCCACAGGTTGAGAAAAAGAAAGAGAAATTTATTTTCCTCTGATTCCTAATTGCACAAACAAGAGATTCTGTAGCCGGTAGAAGGTGCTGTGTAAACTGTGTAAGATAGACTAATATTGCTCTCACAGTATTCAGTCCAGAAGGGGGAGAGGAGAACCATCTCCATATCGAGGTATGGAAAGATCACAGCCTGAAATAACACTGAACTAGGATTGGTGGACGCCCCAAACGGAGAGTAAGCTAGGTGAACGGGAGCGCTGATGGAGAGAAACTGTCATTGTCACAGTGCTGGGGTCAAATGCTCGAGAGATCATGGTGCATTTTCCTTCCACTCTGTTCCAACAACGTGACAGGGTTTGGACTGGTGGGAATGAGCCATGAATCCAACACTTCAGTTAGACAGCTATTAGGCACTGCTGAGCCACAGGCTGCCATTGCTAATTTTGGGTCTTTATACAAATGCGTGTAAAGTCGTTACGGGTTATGGAATTTCTCTGCATGTCAGCGACAGAAAACACACGGTAGGACGGCTTAGCAAACTGTCTTATTGACCAATCAGTTTAATCTAATCACAGGGCCCAAGTGAGGACCTTTCAGGAGATTAAATCACCAAAACTTGTTTCATATTTCAAATGTCATATTTAAAACTTTATTATGATGCTTTGATTAGTACTAAATGAGAAATACTGTGAAAAGGTTGATCAATATATATTCAGAACATTTTAAGACTCAACATATAATTTATTTAATATGGTAGTTCTGTGAAGATGAGATATATAGCAACTTAAAATATACTCTTTTAATAATAATATAATTATTATTTGATTACACCAACATTTTTACTTTTATTATCATATAATAGCTTACAAATGATAAATTAAATACCTTAGGAAAGGTATTTATATTGCTTCTCAGTCTTTGCGTCTAGTGAAGTGTAATATTTTCATGCAATAGATAAGTTAATATAGAAATGCGTGTAATACTAGATTATTTCATGAGATGCTTATGGATATATTTTATATATGTCATTGTTTATGTGTATAAAAGAAGATACTTTGATATAATTAAAGGAAAGGCAATGGAGTTAAGAAATAGGGGTGGCATAGTAGGGTTAGGAGGGGATTAAGAAGTCATAAAAAGGGGGATGAAGATTTCATAACTCCAAAGTAACTGAGCAGAGAAGCTTCAAACATTTCCATTGTAGTAGCATTAGATGACGTCATTTTGGAAATAATAATTGAAATCTAATGCAAATCAATCATCGGTGATAGAAATCATTATAGCACATGGGTTATTAACCAAGCAGTGCTTTAGAAGGAGTCCCAGTAATGTATTTTCAAAGGTATGGGGCACTCTTGTGGAAAGCTGCGGCTTGTGCTGACAGCATTCGCCATTACAAGATGGCGCTGGCATCCGGTGCTCCTCCAAGTAAACAAGTAAGCCGCGCATGTGCTATGGTAAAAGCGGGACAAATCATGGCCCATCCCGAGGCGTAATTTGCGTTCCTGAACAAGCAGCCAATCAGACATGAACACGCAGCTCCAGGGGTATATAAACAGTGCCTTTTCGGGGTGGGGTCTTCCTCCTTTCATCACAATAAACGTTTGCAGCGGAAGGTTCCTGGTGTCCGTGTGTGTCTTGCTGACAAGACGATTGCGCGGGTCACACACTCTATCTCTAGGCTTAGCTGGGCAAAGCAGTTAGTCACACATTGCAAATAGTCACAGTCAGACAGACTAAATTTCTCTTGGGATCAGCTCATCCTTGTTTCAAGCATTTTATTTATCTATGATACGTGTTTATGTCAAATTACCAGAGAAAATGTGAAAAGGTAAATTCTTGTTCGGGGGAATTGGGCATGAGCGAAGGTCGTCAAATGTAATGAAATTAATAAAATGTGATAGATTGGAAGCCGTTGCTGTTGGGTAGAGCTCAGCCATGTGATGAGGTTTTGGTTGGCAGACCTGCTTCTCTCTCTGAATTGTCCTGTGAACGTATAGTCTTTTGCTCCTATGACACCTGTTTCTTTTGCTTGGTCCCCCATCCCCTCTCTCAGTTTGGACTGTTTTTGTGTATTTGTAAATCTCTCAAAACCAAGTGATGGTAAAGAGAAGCCAGAGTCCTCTGCCCTGGTTTGTGAAGTAGCCCTCACAACCTACTTAATGACAGTATGTACTAGGTCCTTCTCTTGGGGGTGTGGGGTGGGGTGGGGACTCAGCTAGGGAGAGAGTGGCCTCTAAGCATGCGATGAGAGTTTGTCTTGTCATTTCCTTCCGATTGAAGAATGGGGATTTCTTCTACCTCTGAAAGGCAAATGGGATCAATCTGATCTTGTTAGTTCTACGTAGCCTCCCTACCAACAAGAGGTGGCCCACTGACCCCCAAAGATGTCTGCTACACAATAGCCCAAGTCTGAGGAGCTTAGCTTGGATGTAGTGCCCAGCGAGAAATAATCAGAATCAGGCCACCCCTCCTGTCTACCTGAGATCTTTGCAGCCACAAGCTTGTGGGGGAAAGAAAGAGGTATGTATGGTTTGGGAGTGCGTGTGCCAGATGAGATTGCTTCAGCATATCCCCAAGATGTCTGTAAAGAACCTGGAAGTGACATTTGACAGAACATGTTGGAAAGCAGGAACAGGAGAAATACGGCCCGTTTGAGCCGCTCACTAAAGCAAATACACGGTTAGTCAAAGAATCCCTCAGATTGCAATTTTGAAGAAAATGTTTAAAACAGAGATTTTTTTCCCCCTCACGGCTTAAATTTCCAGAAGACACATGCTATCACTCAGTCATGAATTAGCTTCAGATACATTTCCTATGATCATGTATAAATAAGAGAGAATAGTGTGAAATTAGTGGAACTGTGAAGAAAGAATAAAACCAAAATGATCAATTAGGAAAATGAGAGACAGTTTGAAATGTTCGCCTGATACAGAACAAAGGTCCTAGCATTGGAAATGACAGCCATAATCTCACACTAATCTCAGCATCTTAAAATAATGTTAAGATATATCATAGGACAAAACAAAGCCTCTCACAAGAACTCAAAAGCCAACCGTGGCAACACAGCTGATTTGACACATCCCTTTTGAAAACAAGCTGACCAGTGGTGATGTTAAAAAGGTAGCTCCTGTATAATTTCCTAAATTAAGCCTTATTAGCAGGCTATCAAACTAATGAGGAAAGGTAAAATTCTTCTTGGATTGCTAACTTGACTAGTACTCAATCGAGTTTGAGGTTTTATAATGTACATGATACAGTATCTTTGCACACGTATGTGTATCATCATGGCACACTAACTATGGTATAAAGCCTCAGAACGATGCTCAACCCTAGGCAATAGTAGTAAAAGTCAAGTTAACATTACAAGAAATCAGACCCTTAGACTTTAATATGAAACATAAAGTGTAGTCGGAGAAATGGCACCCATATGATAGGGAAAACCAGGTATTCAACAAAAGGAATAGTAGGCTACAAAAAAACTGTCTTAATTTTGGTACCCGACATACAGCTAGTCAACGTAAGAAATCGAAGATGTAAACGCTAGAGTATCTTTGAAGACAACACTCACTGAGGATGAAATTTAAAATGTTTGGTTTAGAAATTATTTTATGTAAAATCCCAATCTTTTTAACAATGACTTTGACACTTAAAAATCATGACTTCAAATGTAGTAATTAGTTTGCTAGAAAAATCTCAGGTAGATGAAACTGATGCTAATGTACGGTCAGTCCTTGAATTATCCTTGGCAATACAGTTGAGACTAAATGCTTGCATTATGCATGAATTTTAAATGTGGTTTGTGGTATAAGATTTGTTCTCCTTTAAGCGTAGGCACATGTATTTTATAAGAAGAATTAGTTATCTTAGACTGCTGTCGGGAGTATGGATTTTGCAACCACTATTTTAGATCATTAAGAAATGTGTATGTGTACATAGTTAAATGTTTGGGAGATTAAAAACTGGCAGAAGTGACTGTCTATAGCATGAAAGTAGCTATACTTTGGTCATCCTGATAAGCCCTTAGAAACAGTGATCACGGGAGTGTTCACAGAATTGGGTTTATTGCCTTGCTTTCTCTTTAACTATTTGTGTTTATTGTCTTGCTTGTTCCTTGACTATTTGTATCTATTGTATTGCTAGACCCACAACATAGAACTGACCTTAATACATGCATGTAATCAAAATGGTATAAAAGCATAAAGGAGGAGGGGGGATGGAATAGAGGTTCTAGGGAGAGGAAATGGGGAAAGGGGGTGACATCTGTACTGTAAATAAATAAAATATCCAATTAAAAAAAAAGAAAGTAGTGTACAGAAAATGGTTTCCCCCAAAAGTGGGTGCTGAATTAAGAACTGAGTAACATGTAAGAGATGTACACACAAGGCCATCGGTGATGAAAGTGAGTCGGGATAGGGTAAACAGTAATAACCATTTACCCCCGTGAGTAAATACAGCTCCGTCCTCAGGGGACCCTTAGAGAAACTCCGTGAAACGCGCTTTAGCACTGTCAGAGCATTTACCCATCGTCTCTTTCATCCCCAGCACCATCACTGGGTGAGAGCTGCCCCACGCCAGGATCTCAAGTTCTCCATACAGAAGTTGGTGTGCAGAAAAGAACTAGAATATGAAAGTAAAGATCTTTCTCTCACGTAGCCCCTAAGATTTCCCAGAGATTTAACAAACTGTATGATGAGCTCAGGATAACAGGGGCCAGAGGAGCTTAAATGACGTGAAGCTGGTTGCCAGAATCTCTGCCCTTCGAAGGTCTTGGGCGATCCTCTCTGGACTTTAGACCTCACTGGATTCTCCCGCACCGGTTTTCGCTGTGTTATACAGCCACCGCAGGCTCTACTGAGACTTAGTGGCTGGCCATTCTAAGGACCACGAATTCTGTGGCTTGCTGCCTACTTCAGCCGTGTCTATGGCCTCTCCTTCTACACCTAAAGTGAATTACCATAATTTTATTAAAACAAAAGCAGTTTTCCCCTATTACAGTTAAAACAGCAGTTTTTAACCCTGCTGTGCCCATAAGGTACATGTAATAAGTGCTCATAACAATATATGGGTTCTGACAGCATTTGCATAGTTTCAGTTTGGGTCCTCTTTGGAGGACCTGTTTTTATAATGTCTAGCTTTTACTCAAAGCCTTGATTGCTGGTGTCCATGCTCCTGTCAGGAACTGAAATTCTGATAGCAAAAAAAGAAAAAAAAATTCTAGCTTATTATTCAAACTGAAAATAGTTCTCTCCCTCCTATTCAGAAGTGTCCCTCTCCTTCCTCCAACTTGGGTAACAAAAGGTCAATTGCTGGGCAACGCCATTAAAGACTCCGCTTAAGCAATGAATATCACGGTTAACCAAATCAAGGCCGACGTCATGTGACTCCGGGGCTCCCAGTTTACATCCTTTCCCAATTACCAGAAAAGAGATGAGCAGTACTCAAATTCAGTTGGAGAAAGACCTATGTTTTCAGTAGCAAGTCCTCTGGCCCAAGCCACCATAAGCAAATCAACTCTCAGGTGCCTTTTAGAAAATCAATACGAATTTATTTGTTCTGGAGGAGTTTACCATTGACACTATCCTTCCTTTACTGTGAGAGTTTTACTATTGGCTTAGCTAAGGCCAAAAAAATGTATAAGAGGAGAACAAAAAAGGAAAATGTGATTTTTTCCCATAGTCTTCACCCCTATTTTACTCCATAAGCCAAGATGAACTGTTTAGGCAAATTATCGTCTCCCGTTGGAGATGAGATCTGATGAAAATATATCTTTCAGGATGTATTTCACCCAGCTTTCCTTCTTAGCAAGCTACCTTATAATTGGTTGCAATGATTTCCCAAAATATTCTTGCAAGTTAGCACGCAGTTTAAAGGAACAAAGTTCTACTAATGGCTTACCGAGCTATCGATCCCGCTTGGATGATGCGCAGATAGCACCAATTCGTGTGCCGAGGAAGTGTGGGTAATCCTCAGGCCTCTGTTACGTTAAGATCTACTCTTGCTCCTCTCCAGAGACTTGGCAATCTACACACAGCCTGGGAGGTCTCACTCTTCTTTGTGTCAGTCCCACAGTTTATCTCATGCTTAAATGCAGATAAGACTCCAAGACTAGTTCTAACATCATTGCAATGACTCACGACTAGCAAATTCTTAGTTTAAAGTAATTACCAACTTCCAGGGGTTTTATATAAACTGCGGTTTATTTTAAGAAAGAAAGGAAACTTGCATACGAAGAGTAATGAACAACAACAACAACAAAAATGGTAAAATACAGACCGTACCACGGGCCTTGTGTGAACACGTTTGGTTTAGCGGCTGCCCCTTTGATGTAAACACGCAGAAACATCTATTAATTATTTATTTATTAGGAACTAATAGGTAGTAATGGTCTTAATGTTTGAAAAACATACCAAATGGACTCTCGGTACAAGGAAACAGGAGCAGCAAACCCATTTCTCCTTCCATCTTTTTCTTCCCACCTTGCCCATCCCAGACGACTGGACACAGCTGAAATGAGTAGGCTACTTAGGCTGAGTCTATGGGTTCATGTTGAAACACGATGATTAAATAATGCTTCTCATTTGTAGTACAGCTTCCAGCTTCCAGAATGCTTTCACATAAATTGTTCCATTTAGAGAGAAGCCCTGTACAAAGATTTTATGCATTTACAGCCATTAAAATTGCTAATTCGGACTAAAATCCCTCTAACATTTCGGGTTCTGTTTCCTCACTTTCTTTATCCTGCCTTTTAGTTTCACAAAGAGATCTTGTTATGCTGATGTAAAACGACAATCATTTTCTAAGTATTAAAATCTTTCCGATGAAATCATTGGCAGTCTGATTTGGAGAGCTCTTTGGAGAAATCGTGTTCTAACCTCTTCGTTTTGCAGACGAATCTTAGTTCAGAGAGAAATCAAGAACTTCAGCATTTGGATTTCTGCTCTGCATGGAGAAAGGTTTTCGTTATTCCTTAAAGAGTCTCTTCCTGATTATATGTGGGAAATGATACAGACTCACAGTAAAGATGGGACGGCAAACCCAACTCTAAGTATTATGGAGGTTTATTCTTCAATGTTTTCCCCTTTAGGGGAAAAATATTTATTTTTTAATCTTTCTTGTCTTTCAGAAAAATGAAGGGTGTTCAGAACCCCCTCTGACAGGTGATCTGAATTCTTGCTTAGGCTGCGAGGCTAAGCACTGCAAGGGAATATAAATAAAAGATAAAAATATCTATCTGGGTTCCCTGAGGGACAAGCCTGACTGCATAGGGGTTGATGTCAAAAGTATCTCCTCTCCAGGGAAAAGACATCGGGATGGGTATGGCCCTCAAGCCTCACTGGACAACGACAGGGGGACCGGAGCCATTACAAGGTCCCCTTCAATTATTGGAGGTCAGGCTTCTATCCCTGCCTTCTCATGATTAGTATCTCCACGGCCTTTCTATACTTAGAGAAGGGAGGAGATGTCAGGGTCAGCCCTGCTTACACACTGAAGGCCTAAAATCAGCCATAGGCCTAAAATCAGCAATAGACCTGACATACATAGACGCTAACACAAAGTCTTGGGTCTCTGTGGAAAAACACTGAAACAGATGGCTATAAGCTAATGTAAACAGGAAGCTTTTGTGGAAACTTACCAGCCTGAGTAGTCATAGACCTTGTAAATAGGTAGCCTTATCAGATAGTACCAACTTAGAAAAGGACAAGTGAATCATAGGCAGAGTCATAGTGACATGTCCCCTGAACCTTCACCCAGCTGATACCCTGTTCTGAAAGATATCTGTACTCCCCCTGAACACCCACGCTCCAGTGTCACCCCCTTCCCCACGTCCTGCCTTTCTGTGTTTATAACCCCTGTGTGAATAAGTAAAAATTACAATTTGATTTAAATAAATAAATAAATAAATAAATAAAATAAAAAATATTATTTAATATTAAAAAATGAAGGGTGTTGATTCAATACTTAATGTAAACATCTACTCTTTTAAAATTCCTTCCATTAAATCTAAAGTCTTTAGGTTCACAGTTAAGTACTATTTGCATTCTTTTTTCACCAGAGTTTCATAAATGTCTTGTGGAAAAAATAATTTTAGGACCATTTCAAAGTTAAGATATATCATATTTAGAAAAACTGACTTTTCTCTAAATGGCTTGGCTAAAAATGGGTAATAAATGCAGGTCACCAAACTGTTCAAATTTCAATTTGTCATGCTCACATGGACTTGTAAAAGCACCCGACTATAATAGATTATTTCAAAAATAATTTCCATTATTTCCAAGATGAGGCTAAATATAATATTTCTGTATATCAAAAATACATTAATTTCTAAACAGAAGATTCGTAATATTATTCATTATAGAGGTACAGGCTTATAAACCCTCGAAACTGGAAATTCAATAATTATTATTTATTATGTCATAGCTTGGTTTAGTGGTACTATGGATTTAATTCAGGGTCTGACGTATGATAAGTAAGTGCTGAACAATTGAGTTATATCCTAGCTCTGCCATGTATTACAGTCTCAATATAAATAATATAGAAATCCTATGATGTCCCCAATATTATCATCCTTTTCATGAGTATGTTAGAAATGAGCGACTTATTGCTACCTATTCTAAGTCATATGATTTCATTTTCAGACTGCATTTATTCATAGGGGGAAACTAAAGTCATGGACTCAGGCCCTAGGGGAGCTGGGGACTTCACAATATGGGAACAGCTTCTGTGAGAAGCAAACAGTATGAGTCCAGACATTTTGGGAACAACTTCTCCATCTTGCTGATAGGGTCAAACTGAATTCGTGTCCCCGGGCCCAGGAGGCTACTCCTGTCCTGATTGGATATTCCCTGGCTCAACCCCTTAAGTCAAAATGAGGTTGGATAATATTATAGCCCACCCTGCTCCCCGTTGCTCTGTGGTCTCATCCTTCAAATATGGTCTGAAATTTCTCTGCAGGGTTGTAGCTCGGCTCTTGAGTCTGCTCTGTGGCCCCTGATCAATCAATAGCAGCTTGCTTACAATAAATTCTTATCATCTGCATTGACCTGGTGTTTGAGTTACGTTGGCTTTATGTTGGATTTAAGCAGACTCCACAACAGATCAAGAAACGAAAGCTCAGACAAATGAGAAATCTTGCCCAGAGTCAGTTCTGTAGATTCAGAGTTCTTGAGCTTTCTACAATTGTCTCTTCTTTTTTTTCTGAGAAGGCATAATTGAACATGAACAAGGATAAAAAAGTTAAAAGTACAACCAAATCCATATATATATGTGATCATTTACACCAATTCTGAGAAAAAAATAAAAATTATTTTAGTTCGAATGAGATTGTAAGAAGTCTCTGTTTAAATTCCCTTGTGCCTATAACCTAAAACACATGCCTAATATTGCATAGTGACTTCACCGATACAAATAGATTAACTTGTCTTAATGTTTTCCAATTGAGTTATAAAAATATTCTTTCTTCATGATTAATTGACCATAATTATATGTACTCAGGAAACACTAGTTGATGACTACTCTGATCTTAATAGTCACACGAAATCACTCGTAGCTGAAATTTGACAAACCCATCACAAAGTATTTCTCATATATTTGGAGTTTTACCAAGTGTATTGGCGTTATTATTCATTGCCTCTTTGTTTATGTGTGTATTGTGGTGTTTAACAATTTCCTCTGCATTGTTTGTCAAGGAGCAGGATGTTAAGAGGGAAAGTAAGCAGCAGAATGTCTGAAAGGAAAGTGAAGCATTCCGTCCTATAGGCATGGTCAACAAACTCGGGAAGTGAATGTCTCACCAGTCTCAGAAATTCCCTGAAACTGAACAGACGCTAGGCTAGAAAGGGTTTCTTGGTAATGCTGCTGTCTTTAAGCCACTTATACTCTTATAAGTAAACTGTTACTTATGCTCCTGTAAGTAACTCCAATAAAACTCATTTGTTCATCAAGCTAGACTTTCAAGGTACCTGTCCTTTGGTCTATTATTGGTTTCCTATCTGGGGTGAATAAACATTTGTTCACGTCTCCCAAGAATATTGTCACACATAACAAGGTTATGAGTATGAGCGCTTGTGTGTGTTGTAGCTGTGGACATTTACCTGTCTGTTGTATGTGGTGTGTGTGTGTGTGTGTATCTGTAAACCAGAAGTCAACTTTGGATATCTTTCTTCATTGTTCTCTACCTTATCCCTGCCCCCAAATCTCTCGTATTCAACCTGGAGACAGTAAGTCATTTCTGTTAGGCTGGCTGGTCAGTGTGACCGAGAAATCCTCCAGTCTTGACCCTCAGCACTAGGTTAGAGGTATACACCACCACTCACACCTTTTATGTCAGTGCTTGGGATCCAAGTTCCAGTCTTCATGCTTGCACTGTGAATACTTGAGCTCTCAGTGCTATTTCCCCAGCCCCTGGATAAATCTTCTAAATCTGCAAGTATTCTAAGTAAATCCAACCAGTACCATGTATTTAATCTATTTTTCATTTAAATCACGACAAGGATATTCATCACCATTAAAAATAGTATTGAAAATTATTATAAATGTCTGAAAGTTAGATTCTCAGACATTATTGTATTATGATGTGTCTTAAGGTTTCCACTGCTGAGAAGAGACACCATGACCAAGGCAACACGAGGGTGGGGGGCTGGCTCACAGGTTCAGAGGTTCAGTCCATTATCATCAAGGCAGGAGCATGGCAGCATCCAGGCAGGCATGGTGCAGGTGGAGCTGAGAGTTCTACATCTTCATCTGAAGGCTGCTAGCAGAGTACTCACTTCCAGACAGCTAGGATGAGGGTCTCAAAGCCCACGCCCACAATGACAGACTTCCTCCAACAAGGCCACACTTCCTAATAGTGCCATTTCCTGGGCCAAGATATTCAATCTACTACATAAGGGTTGAAATTTAGTGTTGATATCATTATCATGCTTTTTATAAGGGTACATATGAGAAGCTAAGCATAAGGGTGCACGTTTGCAACTAAACATTCAGGAGGTGGAGGAAGATGGAGGAGGGGTTTGATCAAACTATACTACTGTCTTAAACTATCTATTTTTTTTTAATTCTAGAAAAGAAATATATGAGTTATTTTCTTATACAAAGTTTGAAAATATTTTAACATGTGTAAAATACGAAATACACACTGGAAAATACATTTAGCTAGACAGCACAATGAATAATTATGAGGAGGACATTTGAGCACTGACCAAGTTTAGAAATAAGCAAGCCTAGTCCTATGTCTCCATTGTTTATTATTTTGAGAATTTTGCTTGTCGTTACCACCGCATTGGTTGTGCCAACCCTATTATCGCTCTGTTTTGTGCATTCCTACCATCTCAGACTATTCATTTGCTTAAAATTTCATGAGTTTATTTATCCATTCTACTATGGATAGATATTTGGATTATTTCCACTGATATATACACATCAGTGCTGGCCTAAATAGTTTTGTTTATTCTTCTGTTTCATATACAATAGCATCTCTCTATGGAACAGAACCAGAACTAGAATTTTTCAATTGTGATATGTTTACATTTAATCATATATATACATATACATATACATATACATATACATATATATGTGTGTGTGTATGTATATGTATATATGTATATATGGAAATAGACATGCCAATATCTATGTCCACCAGCAGTAAATGAAAATTCTCATTACTCCAAATCTTTGGAAATTGTATTTTCATGGATTTTGTTGTTTTCAATCTGTGAAATATTTGTAGTACTTGGTATCACATTTTAGTCTCAATTTATTGTTTTCTAGAAAGTGAAGGTCTGATACTATGTCTGTGTTTCCTGGTCATTTAGAACTTCTATTTTATTTTATTTTTTACACTTCCTCAGTATTTTACTTTACTCTATGCAGTTTTTTTCTTTCTTATTGGTTTCTAGGTGTTCTTTAATCAGCTTACAAATTCCTGCCCACTTAAACATATTATATACTGTTCTGTGGCATTTTTTCTTTATATTTCCCACCCTGTGTCTTTTGAAAAATATAAGTTCTTAATCTGTTTTATTTAGCTGAAGTCTTTTAATGAGCCCAACATGGTCTAAATACTAAAATGTAACCATATAGTATTAAACAGAATTATGGAACAATTTAAAGTGCTAACAAGTATTTCTTAATCATATGTGTGAAATATTTACAAGGGATAGAGAAGAGAATTGTTAACAATGACAGTCTGGGACATCTAGCAGTGCAGGGTGTCTCATATTCTGCCAGATAGTGTCTAAACTGAGACTCCAGCTTACTTTCTTACATTTTAAATCTGATCAATTGACTGGATGATTGATTTTTTTTTAAGACCAGCTCTTACCTTGAACTTGAGGTCATCATTCTTAGACCCCAAGAACTAAGATCAGAGGCCTGTGCCATTAATTCTGGCTCAAGCTTTCTTAAGTGTCAGGGGCAGCCTTGCTTATATACTGAAGGCCTAAAATCAGCCATAGGCCTAAGTCAGCATGCTAACACAAAGTCTTGGTCTCTATGGAAAAACACTGAACAGATGGCTATAGGATATTGTAAACAAGTAGCCTTGGTGAAAATTTACCAGCCTGGATAGCAGTCATAGGTCTCGTGGATAGGTGGCCTTAGTGGAGGGTACCAGCTTAGATAGAAAGAAGTGATTCATAGAGAGAGACATAGTGACCTGTTCCCTGAACCTTCACCCAGCCGATATCCTGTTCTGGAAGATATCTGTACTCCCCCTGGACACCTACACTCCTGTGTCATCCCCTTCCTCACATCCTGCCTTTTTGTGTTTATAACCCCTGTGTGAAAAACTAAAACTTACAGTTTGATCGGCCTATAGACAAGCCGTGGTTCTTTGCGTTCGCCTGTGTCCCTCACCCTCTCTTCCAGGTGACCTCCCCGGACCTTGTTCAATGCCCTGCTGGACAGGCCACTTAAATAATCATGTCATTGGCAAAATGCAAATTAAAAAGCAATGTAGCTTGTTTCTCCATCCTGTGGTTTCAATGTGTGTCACAAATCTATGCTGTCATCAACTTCCAGAGTAACAACACTGAGCAAGAGAACCTGAAGACCTAATGGTGTTACTATAAAAATAGGGTCCTGGTAAAGGATGTCTGGAGCATCGGTTTCTCTATCTTAGGTGTGTGTACATTCCCACTTTCTACCATGGAGAGATGCAGCAGCAGAAGACCCTCACCGAAGATGTCCCATGAGAAGCGAATATCTTTCATTTACTCTTCACGTTGCCTCTGTGATTTCATTTGTAAAGTCCAGGTGATACATAGTCAACATTGCTGTGGACTACAGAAAGTGGATTTTCCATAGATGACTATAATAACACATCCTATCTCATACGTTCTTTTAATACTGTAATTTTGCCTCCCTCCCCAAGAGTCATAAACTATATCCCTTCCCCTTGACTAGCTTAGAATGATAGAAGTGAATCCACGTAACTTACAACATGAGGGCATATACAATGATAGGGCGTATTCATAGATATATCTTATAGAATATGGGTCTAAGGTCTTAAGAAGATGAGCAAACAATCCGAAGTGTTTCCACAAGACAGCATGTTTTCCTTTTGCAGAAAGGTCCAATAGCTGTGGTAAATCAAGCAAGGCAGCACACCCAGCAGAAATCCCTCTGGGGATTAACTCCTAATGCAAATGGATTCTTTGTCTGACCATGACTCCCCAGAACTTGGCCTCACATTATTCTTACACAGTTGCAGTTTCTTGGGGAAAATGAAATTTGAGCATATATTTTGTTTTCAAGAAGTACGGACCCCGAATAACAAGAAGGTCATTGTTGTTTAGACCCACAAAATGTTAGGGTGATTTATAATGAATCAATAGATGAACAAATTGAGAACTTTTAGCATCTCTGGAGGAATGGTTGGTTATAATAGAGCGATGGCTTCTTGTTGTCAGACTTTCTTGATCACATAATATCTGGGTTTTTAAATCATATATCCATATAACCCCTCTGTGAATAAGTAAAACTTATGATTTGATTTAATAAAATAAGTAAAAATTAAAAAAAAATCATATATCCAGTGCTGAGTAGAAACCTTATCATATTTTATTACTAGACTTAAAGGTTACGTCGTACAAGGTCTGGAGAGATGGCTCAGCGATTAAAACCACTGACTGCTCTTCCAGAGGTCCTGAGTTCAATTCCCAGCAACCGCATGGTGGCTCACAACCATCTGTAAAGGGATCTGATGCACTTTCCTGGTGTGTGTCTGAAGACAGCGACAGTGTACTCATATAAATAAAATAAATTTAAAAAGATTTTTTAAAAAAGTTACATTGTACTACTTCCACTCAGCGATAAAGGGCTCATATTGCTCTTCCAGAGGACTCGAGTTCAATTCCAAGCACCAAAGACAGTCAGCTTACAACTGTCTGGAACAGTGACTCCCTGGAATCTGATGCCTCTGGCTTTCAGAGGTATCCACATCTAAGCGGCATACGCTCATAAAGACACCCACCCACAGACACAGATACACTTGATTTAAAATAAATCTTTTTAAAAGGAGCTAAAATAAATAACTTTACTCATTAGAATTCAAAGGGATGTGACCTGGATTCCACTTCAATGGGATGAACGGCTGTTCAGACCTTACACTGGGAAAAGAGATCTGAGGTGCGACCGAATAACAGTCTTCACATAGAAATGCCCAAATTGATCAGGAAAAGTTGTTAGAATGTAACAAACAATGTAACAAATGTTAGTTGTTATTGTCAGTACTGTTCTGTAAATTCGAGGCTAGTAGTGTGAAGAGACAAGTAGTTTGAGTTTGCGTTCAGATATCCATCATCCAGACGTCCCCTGTCTGGCTCTATTCCACGCCTGATTCCGTGTTTAACTCTCCATGAGTGTCTTTATTACGAAGTTTCTACGCTTCCACCTAGAGCTGCCCTCCGCTACTTACATTTGTAAGATTGTACTTTTGGTTTTCACTGTAGTCCCCTCCCCTCAATATCATGTTGTACTGATTTGCAATCTTGGTTCGTTTGAATATTTTGCCCTCTGTGTTTTTGTTTGTTTATTCGTTTGTTTTTGTTGTTTGTTTTTTGTTTTTTTTTTGTTTGTTTTTTCCCTGACCGTGGTTTGAAACATTTACCATGCTAATAGATAGCAATCTACTCGCTCCCTTATTTCTGCTTCCTGAGATAATAGCCATGAGACTGGATTCCAGTTCTCCATTCGAGAAGCAAATCTAGAGTGTGCACACTTGCAGTTTTAACAGAGCCCATGAAATGACCGTGCGGATTTGCATTCCTGTGTACTGTACAAAGAACAAACTCTGCCCGACCCTGTTGACGCCTGATATCTGACACCTGGTCACTTTGAAGTTGAAAACAGCGAATCACTTTATTCTAACTTCCGCTTTTCTGTTGTTGAAATTAGGGTATATTTTTATTTTCATTGGTCAGTTGTAGACCCCTGTCTCATTTTTCTTTTCTGATAGCTTATCTGTCTTTGCTTTATTGATTTTGAAAGACCTAGATTAGACCACTCAAACTTGGTCCACGTTTTACTGGGTATTGATTATCTGTGTCCATGCTGGATACAGTAACTCCAAGGTAAGGATTGGTTTGTTTTCACTATAATATTAAATTCAATTTAGAAAAAAAAAAAGAACTGTCAGGATATTTTGCTGGCATAATTAAGATCTTTCTTACCCTCAAGATCATAAATAAACTCTATCACATTCACTGTTAACAATTTGATACATTTATTTAGGTATTTGATTGAGCTAAAACCATATCTTATTTAGAGACTTTAAAAGCAAGATTGCATTTTCACATTTCATTTCTTCAGGTCGTGTTTTCTATTGCTTTGAAATATTTTCTATTTCTCTATATTAAGTTGTCATGCATCCCCAGTACATTTGGGGTTTCCACTTTTCCGTTAGTGCGATACTCAGGACTTCATTCAGGTTTATGTGATGAATCCTTTCTGCCTTGGACCACCCTGCTTTGCTCTGCTTCTAACTATAGCTTTATATTCTGGTTTTGAGGTCTAGATACCATAAGTCACTTGATGTCAATGCTTTTATCCATTTCTAGATTTTGGGTTACTGTAGTGTTTACTATTTGGTATAATGGTTTGCATATGCTTGGGCCAGGGAGTGGCACTATTAGGAGGTGTGGCCTTGGGGTAGGTGTGGCCTTGTTGAAGTAGGTGTGTCACTGTGGGTGTGGGCTTTAAGACCCTCATCCTAGCTGCCTGGAAGTCAGTCTTCCACTAGCAGCCTTAAGATGAAGATGTAGAACTCTCAGCTCCTCCTGCACCATGCTTGCCTAGATGCTGCCATGCTCCCACCTTGGTGATAATGGACTGAACCTCTGAGCCTATAAGCCAGCCCCAATTAGCAGTTGACATTTATAAGACTTTCCTTGGTCATGGTGTCTGTTCACAGCAGTAACACCCTAACAAAGACTCTTGTTTAGTTAGTTCGCTGTACTAGAAATACAGATTTCAGCCACCAACCCTGACTGTCCCAGTTACTTTTAAGCATCTATGCCTATAGGAACTTTAAAATAGCTTTATGGAGTCTTTTGAAATACATTGTAAATATTTTAAGTTAGGGTTCCATTTCACTTATACATTAATTTAGCTTGTTAAATTATTCACAACATTGAGCTGAATCTGGAGACAAAAGTCTCAGACTCAAGCTGAGGTTGGAGGACCACAAGTTCAAGGCCGGCCTGAGAAAATTAGCTAGACGCTCCCTACGCCCAAATCAAAAGAAAATAACAAGAAAACAGTAGAGGTTGTATGTAAATAGTGGAGAGTCTGTTTACATACCAGAGGTCCTAGGTTCAATCCCCAGTGCCTCACCATTGGACATTCACATCCATAAATATGGTATAACTTCTAGTCAAATTCTTAATTTTATTTTCAGTAAAGACTTTTTTAATGGCACACCTTGCTACTTGATTATTTATTTATGACTTTCAAAAGTTTTACAAGTTTTACAGATGGTATCTTCTAAAATATTTATCTAATCTGCCCTGGTCTGTGCAGTAGAGCACGGATAACTGTGCACTTTACTCCACTTATGTTCATATATATGTATATATGTATGTTTGTATATATATGTATGCACATGCATACATACATACATGTACATATATACATACATATGAACATACATATACATATGCATGCATATGTATATAAATGTATGTATATATACATGTACATATACATAGATATATACATTCATACATATAGATACATTTCTATAGCTAATGTATGCATAGATACATACATATATACATACATGGACAATATGTGTTCCTTTTCTATACTTAATTATTTGTATTTTAACAATATATGGTCTAATATTGTTTTAGGTAATTCCACTTACAAAGGACTAAATAGATTTCTTTCTATTATACAAATTCTCTTCAATAAAGATTTATTACTCTGTATTCAGAAAGAAAAATGTCACTAAGTCTTATATGTAAAGTAGTATTTTTTTTAAAGCATCTCCAACAAAAAAATGTTATGTTGGAGAAGATAAATATTTACCTTAAAATTAATTCACTTGTTCTTCTACCTCACCAAATCATCATCATCCTATTTATTTATTTGCCAATTAACTCTTTTGGAATTCATCTGATCTTAGGTTCATTTGCGCTCAAGTTCTACTTTGAGATGCCTTATAGGATTCCTGCTTGTTGCGTCTGCTTTTGTCTGAACCTGCTTGCCTCTAACTGCATCTGGATCTGAAGCTGGCCATAACGCTACTCTTCCCTGAGATTTAACTAGTCAAGCTGAGTTTTCTTGAAACTTATCAGCAGCTTTGGAGACTTGCCCTGTTGGCTGGAAGCTCGCTACATTGTTTCCCTTGGTACCAGTCTACTAATTGGTCCCTTGTGTTTCCCTTGGACCGTTCAGTTTGGTGATTTCCTTCAGTGAATTGTTTACAGAGAGTTATCGATTTCTTTCCCCAGATCTCCAACATTTACCCTGGTTTATTTTCATGTCATTGTGCATGAGTATGTGTGTGTGTATGTCTGTCTATCTGTATATGATATGCAGAAGTGTATGTATACATGTAGATTTAACTTATACATACACACGCATTAGCGTATTTATCAAATGGACCTTCATGACTTCTCAGAGAACATCTGGAATCGTTTTCCTGTAACATTGTTATCAAATACACTGTGAAGCATATTTTTTAGTAGAGACCCGAGTTCACCTTTAATTAAAGAGGATATCTTCAGAATATACTATTCTAACACTCCAGTATAACACTCTAGCAACACTTGGGAATGTTTCAGTCTGCACTATTGCTGGCATACTCTCTTATTACTGGAAGATGCTATTGTATGCACTTTTAGGTCATTAGATGTCTATTTCTGTGAATGGATCCACAGGTACATTTTACCTACAGTAAGTAGTATATCTGATAAAAGTTTTTTTGTCTCTGAAAGAGGAAATAAAATGTGACCAGATTATAAACTGAATAATTTTTTTTCTCTTTCTCTTTTTATATCATGCCTGCATCATCTTTCCTTTATAAATCTGTGCAAAGGTGGGATATTTGCTCTCCTTGACACAGTTGGATTTATAAAGCTTCCCATCAAGAAAGTTATTATTTCTTTTAGGTGCTTATGACTGGGATTTCGAAAGCTACCTTCAGATAGGTGTAGCATTTTAACTGGATGAAACGGTATTTCTCTAAGTGTTGGCCTAGAAAATCAAGATCTGTCTGAAGTGTCTGATAAACCAGGACTCATACTATATGAAATACAAATAATGTACTTTCCATGAGAGATAGCTATCTAACTTTGTTTTCTGGTTTAACTTTTTTTCCTTTTACTGACTCTACTAAATTATCCATGGTATACATGATCTAAATAGATTATTAGCATGAAGTGTACTTTAAATTTTAAAAACCATTTTTCATCACTTTCTCCTATTTCATAATTCACTAACTTTTTGTTACCCTAGCAATTATTCAAGGGATTATATTTCTGTAGCAATTTTCTAAAAATCATGAATACTGCAAAACAGGAAACGTTTTCATTGATTAAAATACTCCACACTTGATTTTTTTTCCTCAGTGTCTCTGAAAGTGAAGAGATTAATAATAGAAAAAAAATACTAAGTGGATCCTCTGATTTAACTTTCTCTTCGTTTCTTATAATTGACATTTTATGAAGATCACCATCTGAAACTGTCTCTTCTAGAAATAACTGCACAAACATGGCCAGAACAATAGCAACACCAATGGTCATGTTACCACTGCAGAGGGGAAATGTCACAGGATCCCATCCCTAAAACAAGAACTACAGGCAACTAACTAGGGACGGAATATTCCTCTCCCAGGGATGAGAGACTTCTTACTGTTTGTCCAAAGCAGCGTGGTCAGTCTCCAAAGCATAAACATGCAAACAACAAAATCAGATTCACCGGGCTCTCTTCATATATACACATTTATGCATACACACATATGTAACAAATATAACCAAAGAAAAAGAGGCCATCCTCTCATGTGGGGGGTGAGGGGTAGAAACGGGATGGATCCGAGGGAGGGTAGCTCAGGGGAGCTGAGAGGAGGAAAGGGAGAGAAGTGACTTAATTGTATTTCTATCAAAAATGTTTTTCTTTAGCCGGGCAGTGGTGGCGCACGCCTTTAATCCCAGCACTTGGGGGGCAGAGGCAAGCGGATTTCTGAGTTCGAGGCCAACCTGGTCTATAGAGTGAGTTCCAGGACAGCCAGGGCTACACAGAGAAACTCTGTCTTGAAAAAACAAACAAAAACAAACAAACAAACAAACAAACAAAACATTTTTTTTTTTAAAAAGCCTCCTGAGCCATGTGTTAGTAGACTGCCATTAACTTTGAATGAGTAGATTCCTCAGCTGGGTGGTTATTATATAATTATTGTCTAGGTACGCACCTGTGGCCTTGAAGTCTACAAGTTGATTTTGTTGCACGCTCTGACTCCTCAGCTGGGTTTATGTAGGTGTCTGATGAGTGACTAGTATAGTGCGTGACAGATCGCACGTCTGTATTTACATTGTATGTGCCCTGTTGCTACCTGAGCCTCTGAGTGAGTCTGCCTGTTCTCAGAGCTGCTCACAGTCATTCTAGTTGTTTCAGGAATCCCTGTCCTGAGCAATATAACACTGATATTTTAAAAAACTTCCTGATCTCTCTTCTTCCCTTTCAAATGATAACAAAATGAAAATAGCTAAAATAAAAATTGTCAAGATTTTCATAGCCAATATGTCCTTGGGGAATACCTGAAGCAGACACGACATTTGCCATTCTAGTCCCTGGAGCAGCTAGAAGTTTCCAGTCATCAATTCTTTCTTAACCTTACTCTAACCCAGTGGTTCTCAACCTTCCTAATGCTGTGACCTTTTAATACAGCAACTCATGTTGTGGTGACCGCCAGCCATGAAATTACTTCCCTGCAACTTCATAACTGCAATTTTACTATTGTTAGGAATAGTATGTAAATGTCTGACATTTTTGATGGTCTTAGGTGACCCCTGTGACAGTGTCATTTGACCTCCAAAGAGGTCATGACCCATAAATTGAGAACCACCGCTCTATAGCCATTTGCCACTGCGCCTTGAGATTAAAAGCAACTTGAAAGTAGTGCTGAGTGAAGCGGGCATCACAGGACACGAATCCGTTTTCTTCACAATCTTTCTGGCTTACTGAAGAACTGGTTTTCCTCACACTTGACCCTGATTCACTAGCCTCTTCCCCAGCAGTGACTAACCAGATTAAGGTTGGGTAAACATTAAGTTGTCTCAGTAGAGCCAGTTATACGTTGTGATTACTGCTATAAACTATCAGAGAAGTGAGCAGGTTATTCTAGACTTAACAAAAAACTATACATGCAATTACAGCAGAGTTCATGTGCTTCTTGGATTTTCATAGTGATGTTTGCCTTCACATTGACTGACACACAGACTTAAAATGGAACACAACTTTGCATCACTTCCTGTTGAAATAATAAAGAGTAGTGTCTTTTCCTGATATCTTGTAGTCAATATTCAAACTAGCTAGAATGTACAGGCTCAGTCCTCCATGATGGAGACACACGTAGGGCCTGATGTGTAGGCTTTGATTTTTCAAAACCTACTTTACTAAGGGTTCTAAAATGTTTTGTGACTCCCCGTATAGCCCATTGTCCAAAGGTAGGGAAGAAAAGATGGTAAATAGGAGGTCCACAAGAGGATGTGGACCTGCTTAGAAGTAGGTCTTTGGAAGGTATTCAAATCTTGGTTGTCAGGCTACCAGCAGTCCAGTTCAGTAGTGTCAGGATGCCGAATACAAATCAGCCAGGGTGGCACAATCCAACAGAAACAGCCAAGCCTTCAAAGAATCATCACGAGTCAGCAGGAGGAACCAGAACCAGCGGGGACACCAGAAGTTCTCTGCCGTGCCTCTTTCAGTGAAGTGACGATCATTGAAGATGCTAGACCAGTGAAGCCTTACTCAGCGGGCTATGCAAGCATCTCGCCACTGGCTGTTGAGTCCTACTTATACTCTCTCCGAGCATCACGTGTCCTCTCATGGGTATGCGTCAGCAAAACATCACGTGAGTCTGCATCACATGACACAGTCAGAAATTTCTACCTCACTGATGCGGTCCCAAATGGACATTGCTTCTGATTCTCCTTGTACTCCCCTTTTCCACATATTTGTGAGGAGAAGTCTCTTGTCAGCCTTTTTTTTTTTAATCTAGGTTTTTTTTTCCAGCCTGTATGTTGTCCTGTAGAACTGCAGGCAAAGACGAGTAAAGTTAGGATTGTCTCCGCCATGATGATGACTGAAAGTGACCAAACTTTGCAGACAGTAGAGTAACATTTCAATGCTCTATGGATCATACACTGCCGTAGTCAGCATTTTTATTGCTGAGATGAAACACCCTGACCAAAAGCAACTTGGAGGAGAAAGGGTTTCGTTTATTTTAGACACTGTAGCCCATCATCTAAGGAAGTCAAGACAGGAACTCATGGCGAGCGGCATGAGCTGATATAGAGACCATGGAGGAATCCTGCTTAGTGGGCTTGCTCCTCACAAATTACTCAGTCTACTTTCTTATACAGCCTGGACCACCAGCGTTGGGTTGGCCCCACCCACAATGGACTGGACTCCCCCACATCAATCATGGGCCATGAAAATGCCCCACAGGTTTGCCCACAGGCCAATCCTATAGAGGCAATGTCTTAATTAAGATTCTTTCATCCCAGTTGATCCTAGCTTGTGTCAAATTGACATAAGAACTAGCCAGCATATACAGTAAACAGTTTTATTAGGGTTTGTGTTACTGTCATTTTGTGGGGGATTTTCTGGTTTGGTTTGGTTTGGTTTGGTTGGTTTGGTTTGGTTTGGTTTGGTTTGGTTTGGTTTGGTTTGGTTAGAATTGGTTTTTCAGTCTAAGGAATTAAACTCAGTTTCTTAAGTAGGCTGGCCAGGCAAGAGGTCTATCACTGGGCCGCATTTCCTGCCCTTCATTTACTTCGTGTTCACAAGAACACCACATTGTGTTCTTGTTATCTGGGTGACAGACACAGATCTTTATGGCAAGACTTTACATGGGTGCTAAGGTTCCAAATTTCATTTTCGGATATCAAGCACTTTACCTCCAAGCCATCTCCCCAGTTCCAATTTTTTCATTCTTAAAAGAAATTTATTTTTCTGTCCTCAAGATAGGTAATATTCTATTTTTATAAATTTGCCACTTTCTTTTGCTTATTGTTTAAGGTTTCCATGACTATGCTCATAAGGAAATCAGTCTATACTTTTTCTTTATTGTTCTGTCCTTGTAATATTTTGATATGACTATTAATCTGGTCTTCTTAAGTTGGCTGGGAACCATTCCTCCTTAAATTACACTGAAAGAGTTAGCATATTATTAAAGGATAATTTCTTGTGTCTTGTCTTAGTAAGATGGTCACACAATCCTTAGGGTTCTGAGTCTATACTGTGATGGTCAGAAATCCAAACTCTAAAACCGGAAAGTATAACTTTCAATAAGGTCCTTAAAAGTTTTTGATACATCTGACTCTTGATTACTGATTTGCAAGTGATCCTTAAAGACCTTTAACTGAGTATAAGGAAAATGGCAGCCACTCAAAACTCCCTCCACGGCAGGAGCACCTTTGTATCTCCCGTTTATCTATTTACTTTGAGTGCTATTTTGTTTAACTGTCTGTTTTTCTTATTTACTTTTTTTTTGTTCTTTTTGAGACATGATGTCACTATGTGTCTGTGGCTGGCCTGGAGCTTGCTATGTAGAACACGCTGGCCTTGAATTCACCGAGATCTACCTGACTCTGCCTCCCTTTTCCTGGGATTAAAGGTGAGCTCACTACACCTGGCAATCTTGTACCACCTCATGCCTGTTCCACAGAGATGGTCACCCATGACCCACCAGCATGAGTTTTTCCAAGGGATGCTGTACTAGCAAAAGAATAGCTGAAAGTTAAAGGATTTTTGTACTGGTGTGGGGAAACAAATACAGTGTTACTCTCATAGAATGAGGTCTTGGCACGTGAACTGTTCTAATGCTTGAGCTTGGAGATAAAAGGCCCGTTGCATGCCCGTGTCCTAAACACCTGTCAGATTGGTGCTATTGGAAGGAGAATTGTAATAGGAAGTCTTCAGACCATTAGAGTTGTATCCTGAGGAGAGCTGTCTAATGAGCTCTCAGCTTCTCTTCTCTGCTCTCTGGTTATGAGGTGATCAGCTCGGTTCTACTGTGTGCTCCTGACACACCATGCTCCTGCCACCAAAACAGCAGCTCTAAGTCATCCTGAACTAAAAATTCCAAGATGGTGAGGCCAAGCAACCTTTCATTCTTTGTAAATTGATTGTCTCAGGAACTTGATCTCGTGAAAGACAGACCACAATGAAGAAAGCAAGTGAAGTCAAACACCAGTCATTTCACTTTCTGATGATATCCAAGTCTAAGAAATGGACACATCTATAAACTTCGCTGTCCTTCACCAGGTCTAACATCAACCGTCAGCTATACTGTTAATCCAAAGCATCAATGGAGACATCCCTACACTCTCATACCCGTTATTTTAAATCTAGTTCTGTAAAAACTTTGCTTCGTAAAGTATTTTATTCCACATTCATTAGAAACGTAAAGCGACTCAATTAACTATCTATAGTGACAAATATCAGTATCAATAGACAATGAAAAATTTCCAGCGTCCTGATAATCCACAAGACACTCAGAGAATATCATTGTTAAGTAAAAGCCACAATGTAACATTTCACATTGAAGTTCGAAGACTGTGGTCTTAATTTTCTAGTAAATGTTCTTGGGTTGGACACTTAACCTGGATGGTTCTCAGTATCTTTGCCTACACAGCAAGAGCCCACCTTACAAGTCATTGTACAGATTAATGGCGTAACTGAGCCCATTACAAAATAAGCTTTTTAGATAATTATTTTTGTTGAAGTTTTGCAACTTTATGCTATGTGCAACATATTGATTGTAATTAATCACTGCAATAAATCGTTGCAATATATTAATTTAAAATTCATAATAGTATTTATTCACATGTTTTTATCATTTGCCAGATTAAGAAACTAATGTTGAAACACATAGCTAATAGATCAACTCAAGTACCCAGAAGTACTCAAAGGACATGGAAGGAAGCTCATATATTTTGACTACATATATGAAATTACTTTGCATTAAACCATATTAATTTCATTTGTAGCAAATACTTGTTTTTTAAATCTTTATCCAAATATATGTAGTTTACACTTAGAGTATACATAATAAATCACACCCTATCAAAGGGTTGTCATGGATGAAATGTGTTCCTGTCTAGCAATGTTTGTAAAGTTTATATTCTTCTGTTTGTTATGCCAGCCATTGCGACACTGGGAAGTACAGTTTTATAATTACGCTATATGCTACGCTCAGCATGTTCCATGTAATCGTCTGTATTCTAGGCTTCATGTAACAACAGTTGGGTGAATTTCATACTTTCTACCTACAACACCCAAATGAATCTGGCTTGCATTTGTCTGGATCCCATGTTATGTTAGCTTCGTCTGTACTATTTCTCAGTGACAGCGGAAAACGAAATTACTTCTCAGAAATTAACGAGCACTTGCATGGGCTAAAAGTCTTCGGAGCAGATATTCTTAGACTCTCCAGGGTGGATTTGGTCAGAAAGCTATTTGTGGTGATCAAATGCCACATGGATGTCATTGAATGAACATACCCATGTCACAACTGTGACCAATCAAATCGACTAAAATAGCAAACTGAAAGTAAAATGTTGAGCCAATCAAAGGATTTAGGTCCGCTCCCCACATAATTGACTGTTTGTTGTGGTGTCTTATAAACACAGTCTTCATTTATTCCATTGTGCTGATGGGGTTGACATGAGTAAAACTTAATTTAAAATTTAAGCAGGGCTGAAAGTTTTTTTGACAGCTATTGGAAGTGTGTCAGCCCTCCTTACTCCCGCTGTTGTGTTGGGGCCTCTTTGTGGTTTTTGACTCACTGACAATTGGAAGAAATTCGAGAATAAATTGCTTGGGCTGTCATTTCTTCTCTATTACAGCTAATCTGCTGGCAATTTTGTTTGGCTTAGAAGTAGGTGAGGCTCAAAATGAGCATCATTTATTCCCAGACTGTCTAACACCATTGCGTTACTATGTGATGAGAAAATTATGTAGGTTACCTTGGAGTAAGAAGTATGTCTCTTGAAGAGAAATGTTCCATAATTCCTTTTTAAATAATAAGAAAACAGGAAATTCTCAAATTCATATGGAATAACAAAAAACCCAGGATAGCGAAAACTATTCTCAACAATAAAAGAACTTCTGGAGGAATTACCATCCCAGACCTCAAGCTGTACTACAGAGCAATAGTGATAAAAACTACCTGGTATTGGTACAGAGACAGGCAGGAAGATCAATGGAATAAAATTGAAGACCCAGAAATGAACCCACACTCCTATGGTCACTTGATCTTTGACAAAGGAGCTAAAACTGTCCAGTGGAAAAAGGACAGCATTTTCAACAAATGGTGCTGGTTCAACTGGAAGACAACATGTAGAAGAATGAAAATTGATCCATTCTTATCCCCTTGTACAAAGCTCAAGTCTATGTGGATAAAGGACCTCCACATAAAACCAGATACACTGAAACTAATAGAAGAGAAGGTGGGGAAAAGCCTCGAATACTTGGGCACAGGGGAAAAGTTCCTGAACAGAACTCCAATGGCATATGCTCTAAGATCGAGAATTGACAAATGGGACTTCATAAAATTGCAAAGTTTCTGTAAGGCAAAGGACACTGTCAATAGGACAAAACGACAACCAACAAATTGGGAAAAGATCTTTACCAATCCTTCATCTGATAGAGGGCTAATATCCAATATATACAAAGAACTCAAGAAATTAGACTCCAGACAACCAAATTACCCTATTAAAAAATGGGGTATAGAGCTTAACAAAGAATTTTCAACGGAAGAAACTCGAATGGCCGAGAAGCATCTAAAGAAATGTTCAGCATCCTTAGTCGTCAGGGAAATGCAAATCAAAACAACCCTGAGATTCCATCTCACACCAGTCAGAATGGCTAAGATTAAAAACTCAGGTGATAGTAGATGCTGGCGAGGGTGTGGAGAAAGAGGATCACTCCTCCATTGTTGGTGGGACTGCAAGATGGTGCAACCACTTTGGAAATCAGTCTGGCGGTTCCTCAGAAAATTGGACATAGCATTACCCGAGGATCCAGCTATACCACTCCTAGGCATATACCCAGAAGATGCTCGAACATATAACAAGGACATATGCTCAACTATGTTCATAGCAGCCTTATTTATAATAGCCAGGAGCTGGAAAGAACCCAGATGTCCTTCAACCGAGGAATGGATTCAAAAAATGTGGTATATTTACACAATGGAGTATTACTCAGCTATTAAAAACAATGAATTCGAGAGGTTCCTAGGTAAATGGATGGAACTAGAAATTATCATCCTGAGTGAGGTAAGCCAATCACAAAAGAAGACACATGGTATTCACTCACTGATTATTGGATATTAGCCTAGAACCTTGAAATGCCCAAGATGCAACTCACAGGCCACATGAAGCCCATAAAGAAGGAAGACCAAGTGAGGGTGATTCCGTCCTTCTTAGAAGGAGCAACAAAATACTCAAGGGAGCAAATATGGAGACAAAGTGAGGGACAGAAACTGAAGGAGGGGCCGTCTCAAGACCACCCCACCTGAGTATCTATCCCATGTGCAATCACCAAAGGTAGATGCTGATGTGGAAGACAGGAAGTGCATGCTGATAAGAGCCTGATATGGATATCTCCTCAGAGGCCTTCAAGAGTCAGACATATTCAGAGGCAGATGCTCACAACTAGCCATTGAACTGATCATGGGGTTCTCAATAGAGGAGTTAGAGTGAAGACTGAAGGAGCTGAAAGGGTTTGTGGCACCATGAGGAGAGCAACAATACCAACCAACCACAGCTCCCAGGGTCTAAACCACCAGCCTGGGAGCACTTAGGGGGGGATCCAGGGCTTCAGCTGAATATGTAAAAGTGGAGGGCCCTGCTGGGCATAGGTGGAAGAAGAGAACCTTGACCTCATGAAGGCTGGATGCCCCAGGGGGTGGGAATTTTGAGGGTGGGGAGGTGGGAGTGGGGGGGTGTAGATAGAGGTTACATCCACAGAGAAGAAGGAGGAGGGGCGAGGGGATTGGGGGTTCCGAGGGGGTGGTGGGGGATGGGGTAAGGGGACAACATAGGAAATGTAAATAAATCATCCAATAAAAAAAAAAAAGAAAAAAAATAATAAGAAAACACCAGAGGTTTCATAGAGAATTCAATTTAAGAAAGTAATTTGACTCATAATTTTCTATGTTAGATTTTATTTTCTTTGCCAATAAAGGATATCTATTTGCATTGTTTACAATACCTGGGTTTGGTCTTTAGAGCCATAAGTAGTTACCACGAAGACCCAAATGAAATTTTAAGTAGAGTGTCTTTCATTTTTTTAATTGTTTTTGGAGTTAGATACCTAAAAGCTGGCAATCATGTGGGCATTGTTATTTGGAGATCCTAGGTTGACTGACAGATTCATGAGAAAAACATACTGAGAAACACGTTTGGAAGGTGTTTTTATGGAAAATCAGTGTTCAGGGGATTTTTAAAGGTCAATTGAATACACATCTAACTCTTAGACCTGGCCAAGCGTGGCTGAGTTCAGACTAACTTCTATTTGACACCAAGACTTTCACAAAGCAAATTAAAAGTTAAGATTCCGTTGTCTCTAAATTGATGGATTCTTTGTTTTTTTATATAGCTACAACCTTTTTTTAAAAAAAAAAAACAAAAAAAGATATATTTATTTTTATTTTTTGTAGGATTGTTTTGCCTGTGTGTATATCTGTGTACCACAAGTATACAGTGTCTGTGGATGCCAAAAGAGGGCATCAGGTCCTCTGGAAATGGCATTCCAGATGGTTGTTGTCTACTGTGTAAGTGCTGGGAACTGAATCTGACCTTCTGGGAGGACAGCCAGAGTTCTCAGCTGCTGAGCTATCTCTCCAAACCTTTTTAAACTTAAAGAAATAAATATATCTAAGTTAAGTGTGTAAAATGTGAAAAATATATACACTGATTCTGACTTGTTCAGGGTCGCACATTTAAAGCAAATGTAGAATTAAAATCTAAATCCTAGTGGGTAGGTATACTTTTCCTATCAGCAACATTGCCACTGTCAAGACAAGTGAGGTCTCTTTCAAAATGATCCCTTTCTTTTGTGACTGTCTGATAAGATACCAAGAATAGGAAATGTTTCATTATTGATCCTGAGTCATCTATATGAGTTTGTTCTAAAATGCGATAACCTTAGGCTGGCTGTGGTGATGCATATCTGTGTTACCAGTGCCCATGGGGTACAAGCAGAAGGATCTTGAGGAGTCTGATGGCGTCACAGGAGATTCCATTTTAATACCAAACAATAAAATGTTAGCTTTAGGCTGGGCCTGGTGATGCATGCCTTGATCCTGGCATCCAGGAAGCACAGGTAAGTAGATCTCTGTGAGTTCAGGACTAGCCTGGTCTACATAGAGAGTTCCAGGCCAGTCAGGGATATATAATGAGGTCCTGCCTCAAAATAAGTTAATGTTTGCCCCATTGTGCTGCTGTATGTATGCCCCTGAGGTCACCCTGTAATTCATTGGAAATTTAAAATAGATGAGGCCCAAATGGTCTTTGACTTAAACTGGTTCAATTAAGACTTTCTGGCTTTGTGGCGATGAGAAAGTCACACACTTCAATGGAGACAATGTTTCCAGTTTTGTAGTTTAATCTTTTCCCAGGTTAGTGATGTGTAGTAAGACAGGTTCTCAACCTGCTGAGCAGCCACAGAGACCCACAACCTCCACTCAACCATGAGATCACACAGGGAAGCCAGCAACACTCCACTGTGTGCTGTTAGCAAGTTGTGATATTTGATTAGTTGTTTATTAAAGACATTTTGACTCAGGATATTTTAAACTTTATGATGACATAACTTTATCACAAATACCTGCATTTATGAACAAGTCACTTCCTCTTCGGTTCTAATATCCTTTTGTCTGAACACTGAACTTCCTTCCTGTCCAAATCATTTCTTCGTGTCAGCCGAAACTGAGCCTACAGGATTCAAAAGTTTTAGTAATAACTGAACTAAAATGACTGTCGACAGACAGGAAGCTCAACAGCGTGGTTATTAAATGGTCATGATGTAAACGATGTGTATCTAATTGCCTGCCACCATACTGTTTGGGGAGTGGTTCAGAGACAAAGACAGGATGCTTGAAGGGATGGAGAATATAATTCCTAAGAGAGTATTTCAACAAAAAAAAAAATATGAAATTTTATCCTCTACTTTGGCGAGCAAACATGATGCTCGAGAACAGGTAACTTCAAGAAAATACTCAGTCCATGACTAGAGGTCAGTACTTTGTTCTTTGAGTTTAAAAAGCTTCAGGTTTGGGTGAGATGAATGCCAGGAAAAGTGAATGCCAGGAGACCTTGCCTCATACTTAGTAGGCTTGAGGGAGCTGTCACCATCCCATTTGAGAAAGTTTCCCCGCCCTCTGTGTTAATCCCTGTAGGCAGTCCTAAGGCCAACCCAGAGTCAGCTTCCTTCCAAATACAGCAAGAGCAGCCAAACAAAAAACATGTGATACTGGAAACAGTTTTAACATCCCTGAGAGTGAGAGGAAATCAGGGCTTGTGAGGAAACTAGATATCAATATCTCTGTGGAATTTGTCAGCATCAAAACTTTAAAGCCTTAAATCAGATGGCCTTGACCACGGGATCTCTATCTATGACCTGTATTTGGAAGGAGTTTAATTGGAGTATCTGGGGAGCTCTTGGAAGGCAGAGGAACATAGGTCTGGAAAGAATCTCTTGATCTGACAATGTTCCATGACTAGGTAATTCTGAAATGAAACAAACTATCGAGTCCTTGCCTAAGAGTTGAGTAACAAAATACTTATATCAAAACACAGTCAAAAACTCTCACCCAAACCTGAAGCTTTTTCTATACTGTGACATGACAAAAGAAAGTTCTTTTCAAAAACTTCTGCAATACATTTCCCAAATTATTCAGGCATGTAGTCAATATCAAAGCAAGTAGGAAGAGAAGCATTTCTTACAAGAAACTATTAGTCCTTCCTTGATGTACAGAAAGGAGTCTGACTAACCAACTCCAGCCTGCCACATTCCTTATTTAAGAGGCTACCGTGTAACAAAAAGCTACCATGTAACAAAAAGCTACCATGTAACAAAAAGCTGACTTGGCAAATGCAACAGATCGGTGTTCTGGATTCAATCATTTGTTAGGTAAGTTAGCATTCTTGTATCCAATTCTCTCTATTTCCACCAGGTATAATTTGGTTAGAGACAGAAAGTACAAAATATACAGAAATTCAAATCTATGCTTGTTACTGAAAAAGCCAAGAGATGCTCTGAATATATATATGTGTGTGTGTGTGTGTGTGTGTGTGTGTGTGTGTGTGTATTAATTAACAGTTGCTTGGCAGTACTGTCTTCATGTAAGAAATTTGTTCTAAATAACTATAAAAATCCCTGGAATTGAAATGGAAAATTACCCGGATTGTTATCCTAAGCAAAATACACACAGATTGTCTGTATCATAGCTTATGGAAGATCTCACAGGAAGTGAGTGTTATGCTCGGTTCAAAATATTTTTGGATGTTGAAACATGAGCAACAGGAGATAATATTTATAGCTCTCTATTGGTGGCAGGACTGTATAAGTTGGCTTTAATCAAGCAATGTCTGTCCAATTCTTTTTTGCTTTCTTTTTCTTTTTTTAAGCTCCAAGATTTCTTCAATACGTATATAAATGGTTTTAACTGAAATTAAAAATAGATTCTTGGTGGAAAAAACTGATTAATTTTTGTATAGTTGCATAAGTGGTATTCAGCTAAAGATAAAATATAAACCTTTTTTACAAGTAGGAAAAAAGGAAAGCCAGATACAGGTGGAGTTTGGTATAGTTTTACCCCTGAAGCTCCGGTGACATACTGCCCCACAGGGGTTACTAAGCATATTAGGTTACTAGCCTATGAAATATTTTCCAGGGATAGCCAAAGAATATGGGAGCTCTTAGGTCTGTGTTGAAATATGTATGAAATTACAGCACGTTGGAAACACTGTGATTGATCCATAGCTCACTGGGCCATCAGGGAGAGTCACATTCAGAATGATTAATGTAGGACATGGCAGAACTCAGAAAGTGTCAGGAGAGAAAACCCTTTATCCTTCATGGCAGCCATATCCTCTGGTTCTTCTGTGAAGCAAACTACAGTGTATCAAATCCCTTTCCCTTTTCCCAAGCTTCATATCTAATGACAGACATGACGTTCTGTTTGTTGTGCAGCCACACAAATCTTTTATATTTTTTCCCTTAAATGTAACATAGCGCAAATACCCACGAGAAGCGGTAGCATTTCTTTTCTGGACTGAGATAAGGAGAATTATTTTAATCTTCAGACAATAAACTCCAAAAAGAGTCATCTCTCTATTGGCATAAGGTTTGTCAATGAGGGACACGTAGCATTCAGCTCAACAGAGTGCGCTGTTCTCATGTAGCTTGCTAAATAAGAGGCTGAGGGACTGAACGTTAAATCAGAATTTATTGTGGTAACAACCAGATGAGCTGCCCCATTGTCCAAAGTATGGCTGTGTGATGACTGATGATGGAAACAACTAATTCCACCAACAATATCTTGAGTGGGTGCCATAGGGCCTCAGAAGACTTGAACGAGATCGTACTAATGCCAGCAACTCCTCACCTAGAACGAGAAGGGACAGAAGAGAAAAGACCAGTAGGCTTTTCTTGGGTTTCTCATCTCCAGTTCTAATATTTGACACTTGGGAGATGCTTCAGAAGTCAATTGTTCTTTTAGATTCAAATCACGTGACAAGCACTCAGTGATTAAAAAAAAAGATATTTTGTTAGCTTCACCCACACTTCAAAAGGTTGCATTTATATACTAATATCAGAACTCCAGGGAGGGGCGTGAAAGCAAGCATCTAGATGAGAATGTTCCAACCTGCAAATCATTCAGGGAATTACAAATCAACCAAAGCGATGGGGATTGTCAGAGTTTGGACTAGAGAGTCAAGAAACTATCCAAAGAGCTAGAGAAACAGCATAGCCAACTTTGTAGAGCCGCTTTGGAAAAAAAAAATTGGCAATACATTTTAGGAACCAGACAGCATTATCTCTGAAACATTTTCTGCTCAGCAAACAGCTCGAAGAAGAAAAAGATTCTATTTGCAAGAAGGTTTTATGGCAGTGAGCGTGACCCACACGCTCAAAACCATGGGAGAGTCTATAATGTTCACATTGGGAAACAGGAAAATAAGATCACAGCGCTTAACAGACTATCACTGGGGAGCCATTCAAAGTGTACATGCTAGGGAGCAATGTAAAAAATATTAAATGAGAAACGTGAACCATGTCCATGCTCGATAGCAATGGATGTATGTGTTTACTTATGGATGTGAGACTAGAACAGAAAAATAAAAATAAAAACTTGGTGTCCGTAAGAGGGGTAGATTCAGGCTAATGCTCAGAGCTATAAATGCATAGCTATAAAAACAAAATGAATACAAATATCTCATTCTAAACTATGAGCACTTTCATCTCCAGACTTGCAGAAGAGCACGAAGCATAAACCTGAAAATGATCCTTGAAGCTACATTGCCGTTTCTCGGTATAATCTCTCTAACCAGGGTCCTTGACATATTTTTTATTAATATCAACATGTATTGATTGCAGATGATACACACACGAAATGAAAAGGAGTAGTAATTATTCCTTTCCCTACAGTCTTTCACTTCGTATCAACCCTTCCTTTATTCCTTTTTCTGGTCTACAAAAGAAAGCTACTACTACGAATACCATGCCAAAAAGAAATCTGAATTTTTAAGCAAGTGCCTTCTGTTGGATTCTTTCCTTTCTCTACGACCCATTGTTCAGCTACCAGCAGCTACTATTTGTTTTGTTTTGTTTTTAAATAAATTACAATCAGTTTCAGCCCTATTTCTTGTAGAGCAAATACTAAGCAGCAGAGAAGAAAGATATCTAGTCCGATTTTATGTATGAAAGCTGAGGCCCAGGGAAGCAATTTATTGAAACTTTCATAGCTCTTGGGTGACAAGTCTGAGAAACCACCGTGCAGGGTTCGTGGTCTTTATCCAACACCAACATGTCTGTTACCAGCAGGACCACACTTTCAGAGGGTAATTCAACCGCGGAATCCAAGAACAGACTTGATTCTCACAGCTCCATGGTAATAGTCCGTCAAGCACTGTGGTCTTTATCAGACTTCCGCCCTATGCTTGCCCATTAACCCCTTGATCCTTGGCGTTATGAATCTTTCTCGAGTGTATGGGATTGACCTCTTAGACAGTACCACAGGAGCATACCAGCCTAGATAGTCTACAGCTACTTTAACTCCACCCTCCATCTCCCTCCCCCTCCCTTGTATCCTCTACCCCACGAGGTGTTTCAACAGTGTTCCCACTACTAGGTTATTTTGGGATGGACGCTAGCTGTTGGGCTCCAGGAGCGCCCCCTGCTGGCCACAACGCAATTTACTTCAGAGGATCGCAAATGCTGGGAGTAACTGGATACAAGCTCATGTTTCTTGGAAAGCCATTCTGGTCTTCAGATGGATACTTTCATGTGACGGCAACTTTTGGAGAAACCCGTTAACAAAACAAGTAAAATATGAGTTCCTGAAATACTAGTTGAGCTCCCCCTGGCTGTCTTTATATTGCACTCTTCATCCTTTCTGTATTTGTATGGTTTCTCTGACTACGCAGCTCTCTCTCTCTCTTTATAATGAGATGAGGTTTACTTGCCTTGCATTTGTGGCAGCTGAAGAGCCTGTACCGACACCAGCGTGGCCCCGATGAAGGCCTCAGGGTAGAGGAAATTGCAAAAGCTGCAAGGAAAACAACATGGCGGATGGGAAGCCAGAGGGAGGAAAGATGCCAGGCTTACTCTTTTGTAACAAACATATCTTGGGAATTAAATTATGGTCCCACAAAATCCACCTTAGTCTCCTCTAAAGGTGATATCTCCCGTGACCCAGTCAACTCCTACTGGGGTCCACACTTTCAGGGTCCCATCTCCCTAAGCATACTCACCCTGGCACCAAGCTCCCAACATGCAAAACTTATGAGTAAAGCAAATTCAGCTTAGTGGCCACCAGGTATACCTTAGCCGGATTTCCACCAAAGAGATCAAAGTATCTCCTTATTTTTACCCCACCACTCAAAAGGAAATAACCAAGAACCTCTCTCTCTCTCTCTCTCTCTCTCTCTCTCTCTCTCTCTCTCTCGCTCTCGCTCTCGCTCTCGCTCTCGCTCTCTCTCGCTCTCTCTCGCTCTCTCTCGCTCTCTCTCGCTCTCTCTCGCTCTCTCTCTCTCGCTCTCTCGCTCTCTCCCTCTCTCGCTCTCTCTCGCTCTCTCTCGCTCTCTCTCGCTCTCTCTCAACTAGGCGGGCTGGGTTAGAATCCTAACCTCGATTCACGCAGTCACATCCATCTCATTCCAACTACCGAGGTTTGGGTTTTTTAATGTATCACAGCAACATCTAATTCAAAGCATACACAATGAACTGACTGGCACATGACCCCCATACATCCACGCTCAGACAATGGCAAAGGAACGTGTAAGCATCATTCATTTTTTCCCTCCTCAATACAAGCTGATGTTTAACTACTTTCAATCCTGCTCTCCCTCCATGCCACGGCCCCTCTATTCTCTGTGTCCTCCACCACGTGCATTCCTAACACGGGGCGAGTGCCACCTTCTCCGTGTTTCCACGCCAGTACTGCTAATTACAGTATTACGCTGGCAGCCACTACATAATCTGTGCCCTCTAACCTCAGCCTGCTGTGTTGTAGCTGCAGTGTCTTATTCTCCCCTACCAGATTGAAATCCCCATAGTAACTATCCAAGTTTTCCATATGATAAAGGAAGCCCATGGTCGGCCCATTTTCCTCGCTGGCAACAGATGACCTATCCTTCTATACCAAGGGTCACCCCCGCTTTCTCTCTTGAAAATTATCATCTACCCTCATACACAAAGCAAGATCATGATTGTGACTTCAGTTTTCTCTTATTCCTTTATGAAATGTAACCTTTCAACTAACCAAAATAAGATGCCAGAATTCCCATTCCACACACATACATGCTCTATGACTTCTTCAGTTTCTAGAGTGTCATTAACTTTTTTATGTATTCAAATTCTGCCCATCCTTCAGTATCCTGATTAAAATTCTACATGCCCACTTTTCCTGCTTTTTTTTTTTTTTAAAGACAGAGCTCCCTGCTTTATTAGTACGATTCACTCCATGTTTTATGAGGTCATTTGTCTACATTCCTCAGAGAGTACAAGTCCCTTAAGAGAGAGCAAGCAGGAGTTTCACATTTATAGATTCTTAGAAACTTATTATTGGTAGAGTCCATCACCAAAGGCCAGGCCAGGTTTAGAAGACCCTGTCTGTTCTTTTCTCTGTCTTTGAAATTTCTTTGAAGTGAAAGGAACCTTTACTCAAAGATAGAGTCCCCAGAGAGACAGGTCAGGGACGGGCAGGCCCTGTGTGCTCCAGCAAGAATTCCTGGAACTCTGAAGACATCAGGGGAACAAGGGCATGCTTAAAAGGGGATCTATGAGCTCTGCCTTCTACTGTTGTTAAATGATGCCATGATCCTGTGAGTTTTTCTGGGGTGAACTGTCACTTCAGTACCAATTTTAGGTGTAGCAAACTTTGACAATGATTGATAATTTACTAATCATCACTATGTATCCATGTCCTTTGTGGTACGTAGCTCAAGTGGAGGGGTAAAGGGGCGGAGTCAGAAGTCAGGAGAAAATGGACATCAGAGAACGGCATGCACGTGCATCTGTATCTGCGCATATCTGGGTGTCTATATGTGCTTTTATTTTGATAGTCTTTGTTGATTTGGAATTTTCACCTCCATACTGCTGGCTACTATTAGAGAATGGACTTTTTAGCCTTCTACAAAACTAACATAATCCATGTATTATCTCCTATCTCAGTATGGGACTAAACCCTAGCATAACAATAGGCCACACAAGTTCTATAACAAAATGATTAGCATACTGGGTCACTTATTGTGTGTTCCTTAGACACGACTTTAACCCTCAACACTTTTCAGAAACTTCTTTCTGTGTCAAATGGTCTAGAATTGAATCCTGAATCCTGAAAGGTCCCTTACTCCTCTCTTTATGAAACAGTGACATCTGCTGCTCAGTATAGCTAGTCGTGGGGGCTATTGTAAACCAGTAGCTTCCTTTGCTGTGTCCTGAGCCAGTCTCATCCCCCTCCCCTTACTCACAGGCTGCTCACAGCGACACCTCGGAACTTCTCCACAGGCTGGAGTCCTCTCCCTCTGCATTATTGCTTCTGTAATTGTTCTGTTAGAAACTACTTCCTTTGAACTTACAGTTTAGTCCTGGTTCCAACCACAGAGCTATGCACACATAGATCTGTCCCCACGTGACAGTTCTGTGGACAGACAGATGTGGCATCCTTTCGCAAGTTTTCTGTCTCTACTAATGCCTTCACTTCCTCCAGCCACTTGGATGTTATATCAGACCCTCCCTCACACCCTTCCTATGTTATGTACATGTTCCTGCTGATTTGTATATATAGACTAGGGAGGGAAAGTATGAACAGCATGAAAGATCCAACAGTTACAAAGATCATTGATGCAATGCAGGAGAAACTAGTATGGAAGAAGGCAAGCCTGGGTCACTGGATAATACATGAATCTTCACACTACTTCACACTGCTATTCCCTGAAATAGAAAAATGAATCTTAAAATAATAACTACCTATTGATCTGCTCTGAGGTTGAATGAAGTTCAGCAAGGTGTTTTTATAGAGAAAACTTGGTGTTTTTTTCCCAGCTCCTCAGCAAGTACTCGGTGAATAGAAGACTTCACATTGTAACCAGCGCAACAAGACTAGGTAAATAGATACAAGAAATGGTGACAGAGAGTACTCAATGAATAGAAGGCTTCACATTGTAACCAGTGCTACTACGCTAGGCAAACAGATACAAGAAATGATGAAGCAAAAGGAGAAGGGAGAAGAGTTAGAAACAGAAGAACTGCATGTGCTTTAAATTAACTACAAAACACAGTTTCCTAACGTCTGGGCCAATTTTATGCATAGCTCTATATGCTGTACCCAGATCCAGTGTCTGACATATAAAAGGAGATTACTGTTTACTGGATGAATGAGCTTCATATAGATCAAAATATACATGCTGTGATGGAGGAAAACATCAGAAAGTTAGTATTACAGTCACATTTCCTGTGTGAAACATGATATAAAAAGCCCCAGTGTAGCAGATGGCAAGCCATGCTTACCTTGCACGGTACATTTAATAGCCTGAAAGAAACTATGCTTTCGGCAATTTTTATTCATTTGGAGGCTGTTGGCTCCCTGTTATATGCCTATATAAAAAATCCTCTTCTATGTAAACGTCATCAGCACGCATTCATTTTTAGTGACCAACTATGTTTAAGTTTAAGAGCAGGTACTAAGAACACGAGTGTAAATTGCAATTTCCTCTCGAGAGGACTTTATGATACAGTCAGGCCAGTCACGAACGAAAATGATGGCTGAAAATACAAAAGAATGGTACAGAAGATGTTTGGTGAGACACCCTAAGTAATGCCTCCTGGTATAGTTTATGCTCAACGAAAGCCTTTCTAGTATATGCGATCCAAGCCAGGCAGTTTTGAAAGCTATTGCACTCTATCCAATTGGATTAAAATGCCTAAAAGAGGGTAAGAACAGACAGGAGAAGTCTGAATGTGTTTGAATGGACTCGGAGATAGCTGGCACTGCAGTTGCCAAACACACGGCATTTAGAGAATTACAAGTTTTTCTTTTGAGAAAAGCACACTGCATTCCGGAGTGTGCTGGGACCTTCCTCACATGATTGCATCCCCCCCCCCGGCCCCGTTGATTGGCTTATTAGAGTAACCTATCTTTGCTTGATTTCCTTATTTGCATGATGAAGACATGAGTAAGTGTGCAGTCTAAATAATAGAATTGCCACAGAATGATAAGAAATGTTTGAAGAGCAAGCTTTTTGAACACGCTACTATGCAAATGCAGGTCACATCTCTATTGTTAGGGATGGTCCATTCTTATGCCTGTCCAAAGAGGCCATATGTGAACCAACTGAATCTCTCCTCCGCAGCTTAATTGTGCAGTATAACTGTGAACACTGAATTTGAGTGATTCGTGCATTTATACACAGAGAGAAGCTCGTCACTGACCATCCTGGAATCACATGTCAAAGGCTTCTCGTTTTTAGAAACAGACTTTTATAAAGAGGAATGAGTGGATTTCCAGAACAGAGATGCTGCTTCAGGAGTATCTGACGGGAGCCGTTTTCCCTGTCCCTAACCATACATCTACACTCTTCCCTAGGACACCCTAAGACAGCAGCTGTCCCCTCTGCTCATGCTATGATCTCTGTCCAACTAATGAACACTCAACTTCCCCAGATGTCTCCTGACCCCAAACCAACGGTCTTATCTGCACAGCCCATCATGTATCAACTCAATATCCCACAGGACGACAATTTTAACATAAAATCAGAACACAAATCTTAAGTCTGGAGCCAACCAGACAACCCTCCCAGAGGGATTGTTTACAAAACAAATGAAATCTTACGATCTCTCAAAGTGTGTTTATGCAGAGTTCATTTTCTTTTCTGATTATTTTTAAAACTCAATCTGAATTAGCTGTTTTAAAATATTGTGTTTAAGATGTTTTGATGGGGGGGTGTGGTTTTTAAGGCGCCTACTTGGTTGCTGGTGGCTGTATGATGTTAGTATTTGCACTGTGAATGTTGGTGTCGTCATCCTGCAGGCAGCAGCTTTCCTTTGCAGCACACAGCCTGGGTAGCACTTTAAGGTTTCTGTCTAAAGGGCCCTAATATCATACTCCTTCCCCAGACTCCGAAAATATCCCCAAGGTTTTCCAGAGCTCACAGTCTCCAAATAGAAAACTAGCTGACCTCATCAGTTTTGTTTGTTTAGGTATTTTTCCACGACCGACAAAAGTAGACATTGCATAACTGTTTTCTTCCAACAAATATTATCCTTAAATGATAAGTGACATTTTCATTTTAAAATTCTATACATTAAAAAAGATATTGAAATTATAATTTCTATTATACATTTCCACGTATAATTATAAATTTATTATAGAAGTTTCTAGGATCAGATCCAGGACCTTGCACACAACTGGGGAATGTAATGCTTACAACATAACTGCACTGAGTAAAGAGATTGTGGGTATAGCCTCTACCACACCACCACAAGGGCCTGAGTTCAGATCCCAGGACTTTGTAAAGAGCTGAGTGTGACATCAGAACAATGAGAGGTGGAAACTGAAGGGTAACTTGAGACTGCTGGCTGTCAGCTTAATTCCTAATTCAATGAGAGACATCCCATGGCCTCTGTGCACGTGCACGTGTGTGTGCAAGCGCACACACACACATACACACACCACACACACACACGAGAGAGAGAGAGAGAGAGAGAGAGAGAGAGAGAGAGAGAGAGAGAGA
>NW_021621071.1:5799193-5815827 GCF_004785775.1 Grammomys surdaster
AGAGAGAGAGAGAGAGAGAGAGAGAGAGAGAGAGAGAGAGAGAGAGATGTGTGTGTGTGTAAGTTGGATGTCTTAGGGTTTATTTGCTATGATAAAACACTGTCTAAACCAAGCTGGAAAAGACAGGGTTTATGACTCTTGTTACACTCCACCTGAGAGAAGCCATGGCAGAGACGCTAGGCAGGAACCTGTGAAACAAAAGCCACAGACGAATGCTGCTTACTTGCTTGCTCCTCATGGCTTACATAGCCTGCTTTCTTATACAGTCCAACACTACCCGCCCAGGGTGGCACTGCCCACCATGGGCTGGGCCCTACCACTATCATTAATCAAGAAAATGTCCCCCAGACTTGCCCACAAGCCAATCTGATGGGGACATTTTCTCAATGCCATTCCTCTTCCGAGATGACTATAGCTTCTGTCAAGCTGACAGAAACAAAACAACAAAATGCCATCCAGTAGTCTAGGTATATACCACACACATACCACACTCATGCCTATGCAAATGCTCACACACATGCACATACACGTTACACACATACACGTGCACATACCACACTTATACACACACATGCGTATTCACACAGACAAGACTTACGCAGACACACACAGACCAAACTAATATATACAGACACACATATATCACACTTATACACACACACATACACACACACACACACACACACACATAATGGCTAAAGGTAAAATAAATACCCTTCTCTAATGATTGCTAAGCAGCATATTATCTAAGAAGAAATACAATATTAATAATTTATAGCAATATGCTACCCATTTTCCTAGGTGATATTCAATGAAAGTAATTATAACAGCCCAAGGCACCCTTGCTCTATGGAACCTCTAAGCCTCTCTTTGTTCTAAATCAGATGTCATTTTAATTATCTCTCAGCTTTATATCACCGGGTCTTCGTCTCAGTACGTTAAATGGCGGGTTAAAAAGCTGTGACCAGACTGACAATTAGAATCCATAGTAACAAAAGATCCTCAAGTAATTTTTAAATAAGTGTAAATGAATCCAGAAAGGCTGTTTGCGCCGTCAAGCAAGCGGTGAAACACGGTTTTGTGTTGCCGTGTGACTTGTAAGATCACTTTCCACACTCAGAGCTTCTGTTTTCATGGAGCAGACGATCCTGGAGCACGGGTGGACTCGTTTCTGTTCACGCATGGTATGTATGTCACATGGTGCAATAGAAGTCCTCAAATTTAATTAAACATTCTTTGAATTTCCAAAGTCCTCGACTGCTAAGGTCCATGTATACATATAATCTATGTGCTTTCTATTACACCTTATATCATGGAAGATGAAATCCTAAATGATTTCTCATTTAGATAGGGCAGGATGAGAATTTTTGGAAAAAAAAAGCCCATAACTCAATCAATCAATCAACCAATCAATCAATAAACAAACAAACAAATAAACAAATGACTCAGTCTCTTTCTTCTCATCAGCCTTTTCAGAATCTTCTACAAGACAAACTCCATATACAACTACCATACGTAAAATTATGGACCTTGGCAAGGTATTATGCTGTTAACTTAAGTATCTCTCCTCTTGAAGGAAAGTTACTAAGATGGGTCAAAAATTAAGCAATGTTCAGAAGAACAGTCGAACTCCTGAAGGTTTTATTTTGATCAAGTGATCTGGATAATTTATTGGGGGTAATTAGTATCATTAGAATTTTAGTTAATCTGGATTTTGATTTTGGGCAACCATTCTCATGAGACTGGCCCAATCCGCCATTTTTCTTAAAAAATAGACTTCCTGAGAAGACCCTGGTCTTTGCACAGTCAGCAGGACACTAGTTGAAAGGGTCTCCTCCATACTGGGACCAAGATGACTATGAACATTTCTCACACTCATTAGCCCCTGATATGTTGATGAATTCCACGATAAATAAAATTTACTATTAAATTTTGTTCAAGGAAAATATGTCAAATCCCAAGGAGATTGAGAAAAGCTTTCAGTGTATATGTAGTAGAGATAATATTTGCATGAAAATGAATACCTCAGCAAAAGGAAAGAAAGAACAAACCATGAGAATTCTGCAAGGGAGACTATGCAAGGCTTCCGATTGAAGTGTATTGGATCCCTGGAGGTCAGCCCTGTAGTCATAAAACAGCAAAGGGAGTATTGAGTGAATAATGAAAAGCACATATCAGCAATACAGTACAGTAGCATTTTTTAAGACTATTTACCAACAGAGCCAGTAAATGTGTGGAGACAGGAAAGGAAGATGGTAACAGAATCCATGTGATGGGGAGGAGGACTGCCAGATGGAGGAGCGGACAGGCGTGAGCATGTTGGACATGGAGAGGAGAGGCAGGAAGCTATAAAACGTATTATGAGAATGCTATAATGACTATGCACATTTAAAAGGCCAACATTACCAATACTAACAATAAAGTTGCTATTTAGTTCTTAAAAATGGAGGAACACTCAAATGAAAAGATAACAAATAGCATAAGACGGTTGCCGCAGTTTTTTTTAAAAAAAAATCAAATGGAAACAAGAAAGAACAGTTTCAGAAAAATCAATGTCTCAAAATATAGGACTCACACTTGTGGAATGACCACAACACAGAACCTTTCAATGCTCTTCTGCTAAAAACAAACAAACAACAAGCAAACCAAAACCAAAACCAAAAACCCTAAATCAACAATGGTCTTACTTACGCTAACTTGTATAGCCTATAAACTCTGAGGTCACAGCTAACGCACATGAAGAATAACATTTCCAAGATGGCTGACTGACTGATGCATATGAAGATTGGAAATTGAAAGCTGGTCCAATCATGTGCCCAGAAAACAGAAAAAGAATCGATCAGGCTGTTGTGGGTGTGTGAGAGAGGTCAGCAAGGTGCATCATTATAAGATAGCACAACTGCTTTCTTTATATTTTTAATTTTTTATTGATGTTTTGAGGTTATCATAAAATCACATCACTTTTCTCTTACCTGACTTCTTTTAAGAATACCTGTAATGGAGGACAGGGGATATAAAAAAAAAAATCCTTCCATGTGTTGCTGTTTGTTTGTTTGTTTTTTTTTCAGCTTTCTGGGAAGTAACCTTTAGTTCAGAATTGGGCAGCTAAGCTTACTTGCTGTTTGCAGAATAAATCATACAAAGAGTTCGCGTGAACCCCAATTTTTACATCTGAAAAATGGGCATGGAAGGGTATTCATTTGGCGAACTGGTTGTGCAAAATAACTTGCTCATAACCAGTCAGCAATGAGCGCTGGAGAAAGATGGAGCAATTAGCGAACACTCTGCAGCATTAGCCATTGCAATGAGGCTATTCTATCCCCAACACCTGCCAGGACAGGTATAGAATCCAGCTGAAGTGTTACCAAAGAACCTTGTTCAGAAGACATAACTCAAGAAGGAATAGCTGAGGACATTTACTACACCAGATTTATTTCATCATAACATCCAACATTTTTTTTAAAGTTATTTATTTTTTGTATAGGAAGGTCACAGGTCTTCATGAACGCATGTACAGGCCAATTTCATACAAAAATTAAATGTACCTTAAAAGGAAAATATAACTCACTCTCACAGAGTATACCTTCTTTGTGCATTTTAGGTGCTTTTAATACTAGAAAGGGGTTTTAGTTTCCTTTACCTAGAACATTACGTGGAAAACAGGCATTTTCTGTAATCATCCCAATAAAATAAATAATCATTTGAAATAGGAAATTGTTTCTCTGAAAGAAAAGAAATCTAAACTTTGAGTAAGTGGCACTACTGTAGTCTTTGTTGTTATTGAATATGTTGAGTATAAGAGCAAAACATGACAATGTTGCAAAAAGTTGCTTTTGTATCCTACATATGTAGAGAGGCTTCTCAGAATACTCTATTTGTTAAACAGCACTGTCAAAGCATCTCTGAGAGTTCTACAAAATGCAGGAGCCGCAGGATAGCAATAACTTGCTGCCCCACGGTTAAACATGCTCAATGTTATCGCTGCAGCTGCCGCTTTCTTAACAAGAAAGAGACACTCCCTAAAATGATGATCCCACAAAACTCACAGTCTCCATCCGTAACAAGCGGCCCGTGCAGAAAATGAAACCAGAGGGGCTAATGAGCTCATAAATCCTCAGAGATCTAAATTCACTGAAGAACCAAATCAGGTGCCCGTGTGCTTTATGAAGTACACTCTAAGACTGAGGCCTCGATGGCCTGCATCCCCAGAAGCACAAGGGGAAATGAGTCTCTAGATAGTAACTCTGGGTCTCTGGAACAAAAGATTGTATTAAAGCCGACTTAGGAGAGGACCAACAATTTCACAATGAAAACGAAATCCCTTGGACCCAAACAGATCCACTCTAGAACAAAAGATGAAAGAAGAAAGATTTGATAGGTGAAAACGAAAGTTCTACAGACAACCTGAAAAATGCTATTCGGGCAAATGTTTCGATAACACATTTCAGTGTGCCCTTGATGAAACTCGTGTCACTCAAGAGAAATATGGGTGTGAATGTGGGGCGGTCCAGGAGGAAAGTAGTCCCTTGAAGATTAGAAGGCGTGTGGGAACCTATAAGTGAGAGTTCTAATGATTTGAAGCCGGGAGCCTTGAAGTCTGATCTATGGACCAAGCAGAAAATAACAAGGGCCGGGGAGAGGACTGGGGTGGGCGGAGCTGAGAGGGAGCAGCGGAGGATGCAGAATCAAGGTGAGAATGATATACTGAACACTTAAAGGAAAACAAAGCCACGGGAAAGAAGCAGAAGCGTGAGCAACAGAATGACATAGAAAACAAAAAGACAGCTAATAGGAACAAATGAAAAAGAACCGAAGTTGGCAACTGAAAATGTTAGGCGCTACGAGGGAAACCATAAGATGTAGAGGGACCGTAGGAGCCAAGACTAGTCTACCCACACATTCTAGATTGTTCTTTCTGGGAAAAAAATGACCTGACAGTACAAAAGGGATTTTACAAAGAAGAATGAAGGGCATAATAAGAGAAGATGAATATTATCAATATATTACATATATATTTAAATCCCATGACCAAACCCATTATTATATGTAATTACTAATGCTAATTTTTTTTTAAAGGAAGGGGTTCAGTGTTACTAGATCAGGGTTCATGCTTCGGAGAGGCAGGGAAGGGAAGCTTCCAGATTGAGACAGAGACTGGAGAGATTTGAAAAGCTTTATTTCCAGAGGAACATTGGCTGCAGACCCCAGTGTCTGGAGAACCAGGCTTTTCATGGAACCATTTAAGGTCTCAAACACCCCACAGGAAAAACCACAGCATGTTCCCTACATGGGAAAAGCAGAGGTCAATATGAATGTAGGACATTCTTCCTTCTTAGGATCAGGCCAGGCCACACATGATCATTCTAGGGTCATGAGCCACCTCACTCCAGCTGGGACTTTGGCCTCTGCCTCCATTTGTAGCATTTGGACAATAATAAATGAACTTTAAAGAGGATGCAAGAATGGTTTCTACATGACCTAGCCGTGATGGAGTTAAAGGTTGTCAAACTCTTTCCCCTACTAGCATAGCTTGCTTATTCTTCTGTCTTCACATTCTCCCCAGTAAATGTTTGGCAAATCACGAAAGACAGATATTCTAGGGTGAAGTCTAGAATAAAGTGAAGAGAATAGATCCCCAGTAATGGAAGAGATATGAAATGCCAGGAGAACCTACTTTGTCTCCTGGGAAGACTTTTATACATGGTTAACATACACACACGTCCATTTTTATTCCTGCACTCAACACACACGAATTGATTTCTTTTCTATGACTGGGTATGCTAGATAATATTCATGTAAGAATTTTTGCCTTTATACAGTGCTTGAAGCTGAGGACTTATATCTAGTGGTCATAGAAGCTCTGATATACCAGATAATACCATATTATCCTAACCAAAGAGAGCGGGTAGCGTGATCTTATATAAAATATTTGAATTGAGTCATTCTGTGGGTTTCCAGCCACAACAGAAGAGGGTTATACCGGATAAACTCTATCTCTTCTTTCAACTCTCAAAGTTCCTTACGTTAGATATCTCCAAGTGACTTTTACATTTTCAGGCCATTACAAACTGTAAAAATTATTTGTTCTAGTGTTTGAATCGCTAAATCTCTCTCCATTCCCATGTTTTTAAGGTGATGTTTTGTTCTACAGTTGATGCATATAGTATGATAATTTTTAAAGTTATCTGTCAAGTTTTTTTTTTATTAAAGATAAGAAAGATCTGAAATTAGGGTTCTAGCACCACTGACCTGGCTTTCAAGGCGAGGGTTGAGTGGGCTGCGCTAGAAAGCTCTCCTTTCCGTTCTCTTCAGATTGTAACTCTTGGCTCTACGATGGCTTTGTTATATAGCAACATACTAAAGATAAGATTTTAAAATCATTTTAAGTGATTTATTTATTTTATGTCCATTGGAGTTTCTTTATAAATTCATTTTCATCGCACGTATACATGGAGACCAGAAGCGGGTGCTGGATCCCCTGGAACCACAGTTAAAGATTATGAACCACCAGGGGGTGCTAGGAACCAAACCCAGGTTCTTTACGAGAGCAACACATTATTGTAACAACCGAATCCACCGCCAAGGTAGGTATTTTAAGGTAATGATTTTGTTATACTTATGTGTGTAATATCTGGTATTAAGAGATTATCCACATTTGAGAGATTATTGACCATTAGATGAACCATATCATATAGGCATATACGTGAAGAGATGAATGGTCAATTGCCACACACCTTGTTGAGAACCTACTGCGTGCCAGGTAAATGTCCCACTATGGGTTCTGACCAACCACTTGCTGTCAGGCACTGCCAGTGTGCTGATGCTTTTCCTCGTGGTTTTCCTGCTGTCTACACAGCTCGGCTAGACATATACCAACGCCATGTGTGCTGCTGCTTTCTGCTCTCCTCCAACTAGCTCTCGTATTCCCTGTCAGCTGACTATCTCAGCTTCTAATGCTTGGCTCAAGAATCTCTCGCTGGTGGTAGATGAAAATTCCTGGGTCAAATTTCCCCCAGTCGATTCCCTTCAGTGATTATGCTGGAACTGGCTCTGAAGGCACAAACCATGGATAAATGACAGTACTCTATGTGTTGGTGTATTTTCTACTGATTGTTCAGATTTCCTGTGTGACCTCCAAAGTCAACTCTGGTGTCTTCTTTTGCAAACATTCAGGCTTTGAAGCACAGGCCCCTATGGGCACATGTTGGCCCCATCTGTGTCCCATGTTAGTCAACTCATCAGTTGATAACAACTTTATATCCTTCATCAGCTTCTCAGGTGTCCACAGTACTCCAACAGGTCCTTAAGTAGCATCTTATTCATGCCTTAGTCTTCTATGATAGAGTCTGAAATATAGTGCATGCTTCACTAGGTCCAGGCCAAGTGTGTGAATATATTTATCATGATGGCTAGTTGACTATCAGAGTCCACAGTCTTCGAACTGTCCTAGAGTAAGTGTCAGATTCAGAATAATTTCATCCTTTCCGCTTATAATACGAATTCTTTTCTGCTACTACTTTTTTGTTGGCTTCTCTTTGGGTTTCGTTAAATTAAATGTTTTAAATTTTCCCCTGTGGTGCGTGGGAATTGTTCTTTGTTATAAATATTTGCCTGCCTTAGTAGGAAACAAGGATTCATTTAACACATATTTAAATATGGTTAGCAATGCACAAAGCCCCCAGCACTGCATCTTAATGGTTTAACTTCCGACAGTTTGTGAACATATATTCTTTCTACTCTAAGCTTTCACATTTTTTAGATTTATTTGTATCTTCAGTTACATATCTGTATTCAGGTACGTGCATATATCTGTCCGCATATGTCAAAAGAGAGTGTTAGATCTTTTGGAACTGGAGTTATAGGCTGTATTGAGTGCAGGGAACCAAAGGCAAGTTCTGTGTGAGAGCCCTAAGTTCTTAACTGCAAAGCTCCTTTTCCGACCTTCTGAACATCTCTTCATATTTTTATTAGAATTCTTCAAATTCAGCAGAATCCATCATAGCTAGGGACTTCTAAGCGGCTCTTGAAATAAAGCATTTTTATTTACTTGCGGTTTCTCCAGTTCGTTTCTGTGACAAAGTTGGAAGGAAGATGTGTATGGCTATACTGAATATTCTCATTTAAGAAACAAGGGCAGAAGTGAAGCGGTGAATCCGTGCCTCAGAATGCTTCCTGCTTTTGCGTATCCATGTGCGTGTGTGTGTGTACATGCACACGTACACACACCCACACACACAGAGAATCTTTAAATACCTTTTGTAAAGAAACGTTCTCGCTGATGGACAGAAAGTCTGCTAATTTAGGTAATAACACAAGCACTGCAATACTGTACACACTTATCCTTGGGAAAGAACTTCATGAGTTAAGCATAACCGAATTTACTGTTTACATCTATTTGTCGAAAACTGGACCAGGATAATAATTTTTTTATAATGATCTGAAGTATCATTTGTGTGAGGCACAACTTTTGTTCTGCTAAAAGGTAGCTTGCCTATGTCAGGGTTTGCCATTCCGTTAAGTGTTGTGAATTGTTTTTCAAATTATTTTTGTAGATTTGATGTATTTACTCAACCAACTGAATGGCAATAATATTTCTTTACGCATAAGTAAAGTTAATAAATATCATTTAACGGATCCGGTGGTTTCTCCATAATGACTTCTCCTCGCTGATTATTGCTAGGATACCTGTTAGCAGATGACGAAAGTAATTAAAAGTAGAGAGTGAATGTTAATCCAAACCCCCAATGGAAACCCCCACGACAATCATCAGTCCTAACACAACAAGCACTAAGAAACTTGCTATTTCATGTATTTCCCCAGATAACATTAGACAATAGTTCCACTCTATAGGATTGGAAGAGGGGCTGCAGAGGACAAACCTCTTACTTAAACCTCATCTTAAAGCATCTGAGAACTGGAGCAGATAAATTGTGGTGTTTGTATGAAAACTCTTTCTGATGTGTATGTGCGGCGGGCATCAACTCAAAGCTTCATCGGCTATAACGCGGAAAGTTCTTGTTGTGTTTCTATCTTTGGTGGGGTGTTTGGTCTTTGCAGTATAAAAATTAAACTTAAGGGGATGGAGGAGTGACTTAGTAGTTAAGAACACTGGCTGCTCTTGCACAGTACCAGAGTTCGGTTCCCAGCACCCACATGGTGGTACACAGCAGTCTCACAGAGAATCTCATTCCCTCTGATGACCCCTGTGGACGTCAGGAATACCCGTGGTATTCATACTGCACATGCATATGTGAAGAAAAAAATCATATACATCAAACAAAAGTCAATTTCTTTTCACAAAATTACACTGAAGCATCTCTAGCGATGGCTTGTTGTCAGGATTCTGCAGTGAAAGTAAGGTCTTCCCAGTTCCTTCTGTATGGCTACCATCTTTCATGGTCTAGATCTATCACTAATGGGATACTGGCAGGAGTGGTTTTGTTCTGACACGTGGAGCTTCAGAGAAAGGCTGACTTGTAGAAGTGTATTGATTGGTACCCTATTCATGAAACATTATATTGTGTTCCTTAGAAAGAGAAGTAGAATTCTCTGACTTCACAGCCACCTGAGAGAGCTTTATTGGTGAGTGGAATTCTAAACCTCATTTAGATAAATCATCAAGTTTTTCTCAGATCTGTCACATAATTTGAGATGCTGTTGAGTACAAGCGGGCCTGGAAATCAATGAATGGATCGTGCATATCAACATAGGTTGTTCTTCATCTATGACAGACAGAATGCAGGAAGTAGATTCACGTTAATTTTTAATAAGATTCACAAATAACATCCCTCTAGGGCACAGGAAAAAAAAAACCAGCAGTGCCAAGAGTTTACTCTAAAATACATTAAAAAACCGACATCAAATATACATCAAAACGCATATCAAAGTGCTCACAAGCATTGTCCAAATGGCATGCACACAGCATCGATCTGCTTATAACGTGTCTCAGGGAGAGTGCACCAGCCACACACAGCTCACCATCTGTGGCTCTCCATTAGCGCTCAGCCGGCTTGGCCCCTCTGTAAGCTCATCTCCACCCACCTGCGCTCTGCTTTCCCAGCATGCGTGGAAAATCACCTTTGTGAACAAATGCTCTCACCTGTTCTCTGTCCAACAATGAGTTATGATGAATAGTATCCTTTGTTGTTTAAGAACGGGCTTACAGAAAATGTACAAGGTCAGTGTGGGAAGTGGGTTCTAACTGAAGGCAAGGGAGAAGGGTTTTGCTTCTACCGAAGGACATTGATAGGAGCAAAGTGGTGTTTGTGTGATGGTACTAGACACTGTCCATCTGTCCTGCCTCTTGTTAAAGTGAGGGCTTGATATTGTCTTATGAGAGGTAGTCTCCAGGCAGTGGTGGCGCACACCTTTAATCCCAGCACTTGGGAGGCAGAGGCAGGCGGATTTCTGAGTTCGAGGCCAGCCTGGTCTACAGAGTGAGTTCCAGGACAGCCAGGGCTACACAGAGAAACCGTGTCTCGAAAAAAAAAAAAGAGGTAGTCTCTTTATCATGTGTGTGTGTGTGTGTGTGTGTGTGTGTGTGTGTGCATGTGTGTGTCTAGAACACATTCTGAGTTTCACATGGGTGCTGGGGATCCAAAGGTAGGTCTTCAAGACGGCACAAGCAGCATTGTACCCACAGAGACATCTCCTCATCCCCTCTCTTTTCCGTATCCGCCCCTCCTTTTAAAATATTTTAGACCTTCGGTATCTAATCCGTTTCTCTTTATCCTTCACGTATTGCTAGTGGACTGATTTATCCGGTTGTCTCATCTTCCATCTATAGGTTTTGCTTCACATTTCCTCTTTTGTTTTGTGATTCATCTATAAATCTATGCACCGAATAACATCACTGAACAGTATCTCAAAATCAGCATATGAAGAACAGGCTAATGGGTTCGCACCTTCCTTCCGTCTCTTAGTTGACAGTCTACACTTCTCCAGACACATGGAGACCATCCTTGACTTACCTCGTTAGTGCACATTCCTCCTCAGTCCCCGTCACCAAATCACGCCAACTTTATCTTCTAATTGTTCTAGAATATGCTCACTCCTACTCTTCTGCATACCTGCTTGTACTGGTCGTGCCTACACTGTACAATCCCAGTAGTCTCCTAAGTTTTTTCTCTTACTCATATTTAATGGAGAATATCCAATTGTTCTAAGGACTGTGAAGCATTCTCTGATATATAAAACACTTGGGTATTCTCCGTTAAATATAAAATGGCAATTAAGGTCCTTATGGTGGTATATATACTTCTATGTGTTGAAAGTCCACCTCTAAACTCTCTGCCTTCGTGGCCGGTACCTCTACCCACCATGCCATCACGGAAGCTTCCATCTTCAGACATAACCCAAAGATGGATTGGGAGCTCCCCTGTGTTCACAAAATACTAAGTAGTATGTCATTATTATTCTTATTATTCACATTTCACACCCTCTCATCCACTAACGGAAGCTCGTTTGATGCTTTTATTTTATCTTCCACCTCACTGTCTCACATAGCCCTTAAAATGTAGTGAATGCTTAGTGAATGCCTCTGCATCTTTAATAGGAGGTGAGTTGAGTATCGCTGTGGGTACATAAGACATAACACGTATCTGAGGCCTCTCATAAGGATATTAATACCTTTTATCAAATTTAAAAGCTGATTCATGAACTCACTTCTGCTTCTTACTGAGTCAAAACTCAAAGGGAGGGTAAGAAATGGTTCCCATCTCCAGGAAGTTATCATTGCCATCAGACATGTGAGGTTTTTCTATTTAATTACACATGTTATGTGTTATTGTAAGAAACTCACATGTATATATACATATACGTATACATGTATATGTTCATATGTATATACATATGTTTCTTTTATATGTATATGTTCCTATGTATATACATATGTGTATATATACACTGTACATTTCAAACACTAGTACTACATGTAATATTTAATTTGAAGCTGACTATCAATACCTATGGTTTATCAGATGTTATGAGAGTTGTTGAAGATTTTGACAAGCAACACGACAGTACTGTCTCCAAGGAGTTGGCAGATTGCTATGGGAGGAATAGAAAAAGAATCAGTAATTTACATGTAGGATCAATGAGTCCTTTATATCCTGGATATTGTGCAAGGCACCACAAGGAACATGAATGAAAGGCTGCACCTTCCTTTGAAAGACTCGTACAATAACACTCACAATGAATGGTGTACACAGGTCCATCAAAAATAGTGGGAATGGAGAGGATATGTGTGTGCACCGAGAGGTCGAAAATATTTCATCCAGAGTAAGAAGAGTCTGTTTGATATTGAGAACGAGGTTAAGAGAGCTATGGTTTGGCCCATCAAATACAATCAGTAATTGTTCCGATTAAGTGCATTGTAATTATAATTGCATTGTGGTGGGTGGGTTTTCCATTTGTTCCTCTTTGTCCTGAAGAACAAACTACTTTGCTATGCTCTAGTTATAATAATATTTGCTTCTTTTTATTAAAAGTCAAGTTTCGTAAATGTAATATACCGGTGCTAGCCACCAACACACAGGCGTAGCCTTTAACACACAGGTGTAGTCTCCCGCACACAGGTGCTAGCCTCCAACACACATCTGCTAGCCTCCAACACACAGGTGTAGCCTCCAACACACAGGTGTAGCCTCCAACACACAGGTGCTAGCTTCCAATACACTGATGCTGGTATATCAATTGTATCAAAATTTTCTACTGATGTTGGGCTGTTACTGGGTTGTAACTTTATAGAATTTGGTAAAACGTGATACCAGAAAGATCCCTAAGAAACAAAGAGATCGGGTCATTTTAGTAGCTTTCCCTCTAATCAATAACAGCAGCCTTTGAATCTCTAAGGAGCCAACAAAGCAGTGAGGATTGCCGTGGTTAAGAATTTCAAAACTCAGTAGGTTAAATACCCAGATGGAATATCACCATTGTCCTCACTGAGTAGATTATTTAACAAAAGTGCAATGGCAAACTTTCAGCAGAGAGAAGCCATGTGTACCCAATGGATAGTAAATGACTGCTTGTGAAATGTTCCCACATGACCTACAGAATACAGCATTGCCTACATCCAACCTTGTCAGATTGCCAGTGGCTCCCAGTAGTTAGGTACAAACCTTCTGAAAGCTGGTCACGGGACTCTGATAACCCCTTGTCTTCAGAGAAGTGACAAGTGCCGCACATTTATGAGACAGCTGACCAAGGTAAATGGTGTGTGGTGGTCAAAGCAGACATGGAGGGGAGGACCTCAGTGGAGAGTGCTCTGACTGACTAAGGGAGGGAACAATGATTCTGGCACACTGTAAAGCTTGGAGGTTCATTGTCCCTTTTTAAAGTAAAGCAGAAATACAAAATTGCAGAGAAACTATGATTAATTGTCAGCCTCCCCAAATAAATCTTTAAGAGATGGGCTTTGGAAGACTTTCAGCATCTTTCAGCCAATCAGACATAAATATGATCACACCTGATTAATTTTTAGGAGTTGTTTAAGGGTCTATGAAGTAAGTAGAAGCAATAGTTAATATGTTTACTTCCATGATCTCTTTGACGTGTTTAAAGTGCTTCTAAGGACAACTCAAGAAGAGCATGTTGCAGTTTCAGTGTCCTGGTTCTGCTAGTGTGTGCCTGATTGTGTTAGCCTTGGGTAACCATGACCTGTGGCTAAGATGATCCCACCATACGGAACTGCAGTGGCCTCGTTCATTTACATCTTATACATTACGAACAATACGGTAGCTAACGGATATTAATGAGGTTGATCTTTATGACAAGGGCTATTCAGCAGGATGCAATAACCTGAAATGCACCTGACGAGGTATCTTCACAATATAGAAAGTCAAACCGCTTGAGAGGAGAGCAATCGCTTATGCACGGGTGCAGAATCCTGATCTCATCCCTCAGGCACCAGAACAAGCAGATAAAATGTTCATAAAGATACATAGGACATGAACAGCATCACGTATCCACTCAACAGTCTAGAACACTCTACGTGACACAGAATTCACTAAGCATATGGGATATTACTTAAATAGACCATCCTGTGGGTGTACGATGGCTTTTACATATTAAAATAATTGAATTCATACAGAGTAGACCCTCCAGCCATGACGAAGTTCAGAGATGTGATTAGGAGTAATTGGCTACACGATTTTAACGGCTATTTTAAGAAGAGACTTTGAGGCGAGAAGTGTCCCTGCATCGTTTCCCTTTTAGAAATGTGAATAAAAATTAGGAATGAACAAAAATAATTTTAGAATAAATTCCACTATTGATGGGCTGAGGTATTTTTTTAATAGAGTGTTTTCCTAACATACATGATCCTGGGTTCAATTCCAGCACCACATAAGTGGAATGTCATCTTAACACTAAGGTGTTAAGCAATCAAAAGTCCAATGTCTTGTTTAACTCTATGTCTATTCCCTATACTACTATATTCTGTCTTCTTTCCCATATTTGCTAAAAGTTTCCATCCCTAGAACGTCCGCTTTTTGTTTTCCTATTATCTATTCTTTGCATTCTCCCTTTCCTTAAAGCTCCCCCAACCCAAAGCTGTCATGCTGTTCTGTCTCCTTACGTCTATATGTGCTCCAAGAGATTCAGTGAGAGTTATATATAAAAAAAAAAGAATTTCAAGGTCATCCTTGACTGCACAGGGAGTTCAAGGTTAGCCTGGATTACATAAGATCCTGTTTTAAAAGCAAACAATAAATAAAAATATAACAATTGCCTATATCTCATATCTATACAATTCATTTTACAATCCTTTTTACTCGACAGTATTTTTAAAAATGATTTCAGTGTTATCCAACTGAGTTATCCAGGGATAATGGAAGCAAACAACAAGGTCCTGGTCCTTGTAGTGAGTTTAGCCATCATTCTTAAAATAGGCAGAGACTTGTTGAAACATATACATTCGGGTAGTTTTTGATTTGGTAGTGGTTGAGTGAAGACCCAGCATCTCTGATGTCTCATTTGTCTGGTTTGCCACATAAGCCTGTCTCCTTTGATTGGCAGGATTTATTTCACTAGCACTAAGACTGCGACACTGGAAATAATTTAGTTTTATCTTCAGTACGTGTCTTCAAAGTGTTTTAAAGATTTAAGTAGACATTGCTTCCACGTCTTTGCTTGCTCTCGTAAAGTAGATCATTTTAATTGAGGAATAACTCTACAAAACAAGAATCATCTCTAGAAAGCCCGGTTGGCTAGCACTATAATGCATACCCAGTGCTAGGCAACAAGTTAAAACAGATCTGTGAGCAATCTGAAATGACATGAAAATACGTTCCTACAGAACTATGGAGTAAAGACATAAGATTTCAAAACCGTAATACAATGCCAGTTACTTAAAAATAATGTTAATCATATTCACGAGAATGAAAAGATAAACACTCAACCAGAGCTTGGATCAAGAGAAAGAAAGTGTACCAAAACATTAACTATATCTGTCACCAGTTAATAGAATCCACAGGCATGTTTTATTTTGTTTCTCTATTGTCGATTGTTCAAATAATAAAGACCTAAACTTCACTTGAACTGTAGAATGGGAATTTTGGAGTGAAGAGAATTCATTTGAATGTGTAAAATTCAGAAACATTACACTAGGCTTACTTCCTAGAAACAGAGAGGTGAAGTTTGGCTCCTATGTATTTTATTTTTGGCCGATTCAAAAATAGTTAAATTCGATTTTATTTCCATATTTGTAACAGAATATGGTTTTGAAAGAAGCTCATGTTCTTGTCTCTCTGATCATCACTTTCGTCGCAGACTTAATATAAAATGTGATTTTAATTTAAATTCTGAAGTCAAATAGAGACTAGATCGCTTGTTTTCTTTTCTAAAACAGCGTGCTCCTAAGATTAGAGATTCCTGATGACTCTTTTGAAGGAGAGATGGTTTATATTTTTTTCTCCAATTGTACTAATGACAACATCGTGTTTTGGTTGATATCTACCACATGAAATTGAATGTAAAAAGACTCGATTAAAAAAATAAAATGAAGCTATTGTCTATCATATCCCTAAATATTGAAAAAAAATCAAAGTTGCAGTTTTGAACTATGCTAACACAACAATAACAAAAACAACCAAGAAAGCTGTGAAATCATTTCTCTCCAGTGTTTGAACGATACCTCATCTAAATACTGTGATGTAGTTTGCCAAGCAGACAGCTGGGAACACAGTGCTAGGTGATTTGACTTTCATATCCTGCTTTCTAATTCATAATACATTGGGTTGACTTATTTGTATGGAGTTAGCACACACAATTGTTTTCTTTCTTTCTCCCCACACTCCTTGTACCCAGTACTGGGGATTGACCATACATCCTTGTATATATGGATGGCAAATGCTCTACCACTGAGCTACATCACCAGACCCTCTAAGCTTCTCTATTTTTTTTAAAGGTGTTGGTGTCTGGGTGCGTGAGAACATTTGGGCATGTGTGTGATATTTTAAGTGACATTTCTTAGGGATGACAATTATCTTTGAGATAGTCTCTCATTGGCCTCAAGATTACCTCTCTCTCTTTCCCTCTTTCTCTCCCTCTTTCTCTCCCTCTCCCTCTCCCTCTCTCCCTCTCCCTCTCTCCCTCTCCCTCTCTCCCTCTCTCCCTCTCCCTCTCTCCCTCTCCCT
>NW_021621071.1:5816227-5876936 GCF_004785775.1 Grammomys surdaster
CTCCCTCTCTCTCTCTCCCTCTCTCCCTCTCCCTCTCTCCCTCTCTCCCTCTCTCTCTCTCCTTCTCTCCCTCTCTCTCTCTCCCTCTCTCTCTCTCCCTCTCTCCCCCTCCCTCTTTCCCCCCTGCCCTTCTTTCTGGGATTACAAAAACTCATGCTGCCATGCCTGTATTCTTACATGGGTTCTGGGGAACCAGAGATGGGTCTTTGCGTTTTCAGAGCAAGCACTTAATAACAATACATGCATTCTGCAGCTTAAACCATATTTTTTGCTCTATTTGCTGAATGCTAATAGTACCCAGAACGTGGTGTTTCTTTAACTCCCATTATGTTTTTCCTTTTGAGACAGCATCTCACTCCATAGTCCAAGCTAACCTTAAACTCACCCCAATCCTCTTGCCTCTGGCTTTCATGTGCTAGGATGGCAGGCATGAGCCACCATGCCCAGATAGAACCCGTACTTTCCACTCAATAAATCAAAAATTATTCTTACACAGAGACTACTGGTTAATTCTTTGAGTTAGAGTACAATCAGTGGATTTTTTTTCTAATTCGCCATTCCATGTCATAGAGATGTAAATGTTTTAACAGGGATATTTTTATCTTGAAAACATCTCTTTACTCAGTCCTACAGACTAACAAACTACATCATTCACTACTGTAGACTTATGTCTATCTGTAAGAACCAAGGGAGGGAAGAAATATGAGAAAGAGAAAAGAATAGAGGTGGATCTTGGTTGGAGAAGGCTCGCAGCCAGTCAGAGGAGCAGAGAAATCCATCTCCGGGGACACTGTTAGATCGTCTTGTAGTTATGTGGAAAGGTAATGCAGTTGGAATGGAGACTGATTGAGGGGTTGAGTACTCATCTCTGTATCCCTTGGATATTCTTATAGTCCCAGTAGCTCCAGAGTGGGCTAATTAAAGGAGGTTTAAAAGAATAGCATAGAGCATGTGTTTAGCTATTCCCAAGTAGCCAGTCGAAGCAACATTAGGAGGACGTGTGTGGGCCGGGATGATGGATGATCTAAGTGCAGTCTGACAAATGCCTTGGGATGGACAGGGAGCTAATACAAGAGGGTCAGTGGTTTGTAAATAAATCTTTTACCAACATCTTGGATGACTCCTACTTTGGCAGTGACAGAGCAGAAGACAGGATGATATGTTTGGACTAAGAGCTAGATCTAAGGGAAATTTCGAAATAAAATTTTAATAGCGAGCTCATAACAAAGTCTACGAGCACCTACATTCTGTGATATTTTGTATTTTACTAAACAGAATGGTTCATATATACATACATAGTAAATATGTATTTGTTTCTTAGAATGCATACCTTTATATGTATCATATAAATCTCAACCAAGCCACTGCTATGTTACATTATAAAATAATATTGTGATTTTCTATATCGAAGTCTATTTTTTGAAAGAGGAAAAATGCTTTCAACTTACATCTTTTCTGGCTCATATTCTGGAATTTTTGGTGGGCTTTTTAGCTAGCTATTATACTATTTATGATCTTAAGATGGCCCAAGGAACTGTTAGCCTTATTTTTGATCAGCATTTATTAATTGTAAGTGTTAAGCAGTTGTGTGTGGTGTTTCAGCACACTCATACAGTGTGCACTGTTCAAATCCGGACCCCCGACTCCCATTTAATTCCTTCCATCAGGCCATCCTTCATCTCCCATAATCAATACTCATTAGTCAGGTTCAATACTTTTTAGGCCTCCACATTATATAAGTGAACATGGGGAATCTAGTCATCTAGTTTCTATTTAAATTAACGTCTTCTGGTTCCACGCATTTGCTGCGAATGACAGATTTTACCCTCTATGGCTGAATGACAGAAGCAAGCTCTATCATGAAACAGACAGGTGATACAACCCAGATAGTACCAGCACAGAACCAGGAGTCACAAGACCTGAGCTCAAAGACAGCTTTGCCAACGGTTGGATAAAGCACTCCGGTGAAACCACTAAACTGCATGGGCTTTGGCTGTCACCTCGATCCCAAAACTAAATCAATACTTCACAAAGCTCTTGTGGAAGTGCGGGGCGGTAACTTGTACTCTGTGAATTGTAGTACGTCTCTTTGTGTATTCTCTGTGCAGAGGGTAGATGGCTCTGCCTTCATACAGCGGGACAATACTTTTTTTTTCTTTTTTGATTAGTGGCAAATTCACAAACTTAAACATAATGTCGTTTACTATCATTTTCCAGGTCACTCCTTTTCATTCTGAGCCACCTTGCTCTAACTATACCTCCACTCCCATCAGTTCTTTACTTAGAAGACTATTTTCTTTGCATCTCATAAAAGATGCCTCTCCGACAAAAGAAGATGGTCTTTGAGCTTGCTAGTGAGGTTTTGTGAAGGACAGGGTAGGGTAAACCCATTATAAGTTTCAGTGAAGAACTGGTCACTGGTAGCTATGGAGTCCACACATGACAGGAAGCCCCTGCTTCTCCTCAGCTATTTCATGCCCCTTACACTGGTTACCACGACCCCTTAGTGTTTCTCTTCAGGTAGAGCAGAGATAGAGCTAACGTGCTACCTAGACTCAATCCCTTTCTTGTTGTCTACTAACACATCCCTGTTTGCTCTACAGCCTCACCTCTTTTCCAAGCCTCTACAGAGAAATCATGTATTCCATTCTACCTTAAACTCCTGCTGACATGTTCTTCCAAGCATAACTTGCAGTCAATTTTTTTTTTGATATTTTAGGGCATTTCTAGGACAAGAGTCCACTACCATAAGGAGCGATTCGTTCTCCTGTGGAATGTTTTTAAAAGTAGACTTTTACTATGTTTAGGGTCAGCATCTCTCGCCCCATCTCTGACCACCCACCTAGTTCATGTGAGCGGCCTACCACCGAACACACGAGTGTGAATATGTGTGTATGCGTGTCTTCTGTGAGACAACTCCTCAGTAATCGGGTATCAAAATTTCTGACTGGAATTCGTGTCCAGACATATATTGTCAAAGCAGAGAGTCAGAAACATGCCTGTCTCCATGGCAGCACATAGCAATAAACAATACCTACCTTGGCAAGAATTACTTAGATGTCTGCTAGCTGTAGCCGCTTACTTTTGAGTTGACTATTATGAAAATTTAGATTGGAAATTCACTTGCTTATGACAGAGGTTGGCATGCAGGAAGGCTTTAAGGAGTGTTAGCCATCACTATATTCAAATAACGGAAACCTAAGTAATAGGAAACCCAGACAATAAACCTGATTTGTCCATTTCAAGTGTCCCAAGAAGGATGTCCTAAGGGGATGGTTTCAAGTCTATACACGCAGGCTAACGTGGAAGCTCACTAGAAGACAGAGAGAGGGTGCAGAGTTGGATAGGAGAGAAGGTTGGGAGGATATGAAACTGGGGAAACAATGATCAGAATCTATTGTAGGAAAAATATTTTAAATTAAAAACGATTTATATTATTCAAGTGTATGTCGTGTGTTGTGTACAGGTGCTCTTGGAGGACAGAGGAGGAGGTTAGATTCCCTGGAGCTGAAATTACTGGTGGTCATGAGCCACCCAACGTGGGCGAGGGGACACTCTCAACTGGTAAGACGGAGTTCTTGTTTGCTATCCTTTTTTTTCTTTTTTTTGAGTAAGAAAGTAATAATGAATATCCAGGTCCCAAAATAACAGCCCAGTTAAGGTTATTTTTACAATTCTGAACTACTCAAGCCAAAATGGAAAAAAAAATTTTCCTGTTAAAGAGATTTTCATGTAGTTTTTCATTCAGCTACCTGTAGCCTTAGGCAAAGTACATAGCTAGCAGGCTGCGTGCTGGCAAAGTCATAACCAATTATATTAATTGAAATTTTACATTCCACCTCCACAAAGTAAAGGTTGGAATTATCTCTGGAAAAGCAAAATAGTCTTGCTACAGACACAGCACGGTTTCATGACTGTAGCCATGTTGTTGTCTTCTTGGACACTTATGTAAGCTTGAAAATTATTTCTGAGAGGAATAAGATTAGGGAGATGAATCTTCTGTAAGCACACCAATGTCATTTCCCTCCTAACTCCATCCATTCACCAGCTCTGACACCAGGAATCATAGCTAAGAAGAATTTTACTCCCCTTACCTCTAAGCACAGGTACATAAAGTATCTGCGACATAAATTCAGTAAAGAATTCCAGCCAGGCTGCCCACCAGCTTTAGAGCTTCTCATCCAGATGACCTTTATTGGTTTTGGGAATGGTTGTTGGTAAAGTATTGGTCTGGGCAGTTGGGTTACATATAGTAAGTAAAGCTGGCAAAAAGTCCCTCATCGTTCTAGATATTGTATTCTAGTGCCAAAGGACTGTAGATGAGAGAATATAAAGTATAGAAATATAATTGTGTACATATCAGAAAATGATACAGCAAGAGAGACTCTAGTGCAAGGGGGAAAGCAGCAGAAAAGATGGATGACAAGAGTCTGAGTAAAACTCTGGTCCACAGAGGCAGAGCCCACTACACTCACAGGAACAACCAGAGGAGCTGCAAGAGTGGTGCTTTTTAATGCTTCTATTTTTAGGACACAGAGAATGGCAAGGTATTAAAAATACATGTCATCTTGCTGGCACTCCACCTGTAAGATCGTAATTCCTGGCCTTGTCTCTCAGAGCTCTCGATAAAATAAATTATAAAAGAAATAGGTGGCACTGCCTGAGCACCCAGAGCCTTTGAGGACCGTCCTAATTTCAGTTCTGTTGGTTATCTTGTCTCCTATTAGCTGTCTCAGTCCTCGGGGGATGCAAGAAGAAAGCACTGAATGAGCCTCACAGTTCAATTCAATGAGCACTCATTATTACCTCTTATTTGGCCAGCACGACTTTATTCAATTTACGTTAATGCAAAATTCAGAGCTTCTCGAGGAGCCTGCAGTTGGTGAATTATGTGTGTCACAGATAAATGAACCGTTTGAGAAAGAAAAAAATATGGTAGGGCTCAAGAAGCAGGGATGAGAAGGAACATTGTAGTCTCAGGTTAGCCCAGAGCTTCCTGGAAAAACTGGAGCAAGTTTCAACCTTTGTAAGCAACTGTGTGACAGTGCTCTGAGTGAGATCCGTTGCGGAGGAGGCAGCAGGGAAACCTGCGGATAGAAGCAGAAGGATGAACAGTCTTTTGGGGGCGGGGGCGTGGGGTTCGAGACAGGGTTTCTCTGTATAGCCCTGTCTGTCCGGGAACTCACGCTGTAGACCAGGCTGGCCTCGAACTCAGAAATCTGCCTGCCTCTGCCTCCCAAGAGCTGGGATTAAAGGCATACATCACCACTGCCCGGCTGGATATACAGTCTTGAAGGAAGCCTGACTGAGGGATGACATTTGGGCTTAGAGTAATTAGTCACTAGATTGGTAAGGAACTCCATCCTACCGACTCAGATGAAGGGACTAAAAGTACATATATTTGCACAGTGTGAGCGCCTCGTTAAAGATACAGGGTTGGAGCAAAGAAGTCTAGTTAAGATGAAAAGGCCGGCTTGCCTCAGCTGTTAAGAGCACTGCTTACTTTCCCAGAAGACCCAGATGTTATTCCTACGCCCAAATGGCAGCTCGCAGCCATCCATAACTCCAGTTCTAGGCTTTTAACAACCTCTTTTGACCTCCAAGAGTGTGAGGCACAGGCCTGGTGAACAGACACGCATGCAAGCAAAATACCCAAATATATTAATTTTGTTTAGTTAAATGATAGAACCTTAGATGATTATTTCCATAAAACAGCAAAGACCAGTCCTTTCCTTCAAATTACATGCGCGTACTTCCCTACCCTGTAAGTATCACCTCCCTGTTTCCAAGACTCAGGGCTTGAATCCAGTGGAGGTTCAAGGATTGGAAGAAACAAGCCTGGGGTAAGCTAATTGGCAAGAAGGAGGCGCTCTCGGAATATCCAGTTAGCTTATATTGCAGCAGGCTGTAAGAGGGAACACTTGCCCAAGCAGGCCAGAACGCACTGCTTGCCGGTGCTTCAGTAGGGTGGGGACATACTGCAAACATTTAGTTGCAACAGTGAGCTCAATCCACGCGTGAATCAAAATGTGAGGAAGGAACCGGAGGAGTGGCTCCCTCCACTTCCCTCCTTGGGTTTCTGTAGTCCTGGCCCCGCCTCTTCCCGCCCCACTCCGCTCCTCCCCACACCCAGATTTCGGAGGAACTCGGGTCCCTAACGCTAGCCTCCAGCCCCTCCTCCCGGTCGTGGAGCTGGCTCCCCTCGCAGCCTCAGCTAAGACCCGGAGAGGTGGAATTTCGATTTGAAACTCCCTAGCCAGGGCCGGCGCTGGGCATGCTCAGTGCCTCGGCGTGTCGGGCTGCTGCTAGCTGCACAGGCAGCAGAGGCGCTGCCTGGCTCGGAGACTGGCACTAGAGTCCACCCCACTGTCACCACCGGCTGAGGGCTTCCAGAAGGCCAAACTCTCACCTCCTCTGAGCGCCTTGCCCCCGCCAGCCTCGAGTCCCCATCTCCAGCATCATCCTACTCTCCCATCTCTCCATCCCTTATGGAGACGAAGCCAGTGCTCGGTTCTGTAGGCACGCCACAGACTGCACTGTGAACCCCAGCGGAGGACCCCTATCATCGGATGCCCGGGATCAAAGGACTCTTGGCAGTGGTTCTCCCAAATAGCACTTTGCCTGGAGTGGGGTTGCGGTGGAGTTTCTCCTCCGCCCCTCAATGCACACACTATGAGGAGAGCGGTCGGCTTCCCTGCACTGTGCCTGCTTCTTAATCTTCACGCTGCAGGTAAGGGCTTGCGGGGTTGAGTGCTGAAGCTGAGGAGGAGATGGGAAACAGCACACGCTTAAGGACTCCAGGGAAAGCTTGTCTAGCAGAAGAAGGTTTAGTACAGTATCCCGGGGTGAGAGAGTGCACCTGTTGGAAGGCTGGGGCTGAAAACTTAGGCTAAATTCAGCTCTTCCTTCTTCTTTATCTTGCATGAGGAAGGATGAACATTTTAAATGTGAAGATAGATTTGCTTTCCCCTCCATCGATCTTTCCTGCTTGCGCTTCTAGGCGTTGCACTCGGTTGCACATTTTACAGGAAAAGAGATGATACATCCTGCTGGATGGAGCCCTTCCTACTGCAGCGGCTACCTCCATAAGGTCTCCCAGTTTAGCGAGCGCTCACGGGGATGCCCTGTCCGTACCCTGATGGTCTACATCTCCGCCCCTAAGAGCCAAATGCACGATTTATTCACAACGCTGCTCGGGGCTGCTTTGGCCCCTGTTCTTGTCACTCGGGTTTTTCTGAACCAGTAAGAGTAAGGAAAGGTTTCAAACGGGAGGCTCTTCCCTATTTCAGCACCACGGTCAGTATCTGCAGTCAAAGTAGAAAAACCCAACCACTCTTAGAAGCCTAGAGCTCATCTCTGTCTTCCCAAGATAGTTTCCATAGGAGGCAGCGAGAGTGCAGCCACACAAAAATAGATTGGACATAAGAATGACTATCTACTTCCAGGGATGCAAAACTGATAAGGTGCCTAGGGATTTTTATATTCGGTGTCACCTGACTCCTCTAACACAGTGGACAGGCTCGCTGGACTGCACCCTGTATGATTTTTCACACACGTGAACCAAAATAAAACATGGCAGAGGTTTCCAGAACCCTGCCGAGACCGCAGTTGTTCACGCAGTAGCCCTGTAGCAAGCACAGACCTTTTCTTTGAGTTTCTTTCACACATACTCATTTCTCTAAGTACACCGAATGGGAGTGTATTATGTTACTGTGACCATTAGCGCGTGCCCCCCCCCCCACACACACACACACTAGCTGTGAAACTGCAATCCTTGTGATAGTCCCCAGGAAGACTGAGTGCTTTTTTTTCACGTATGTAATAATGGGAGTGAAATGTAGTACTTTTTTGTTCTGGCTATTGCTATTTAAATGCATTGTGAATTTAGAAACAAACGATGTATAAGAACAATAAAGCTATAATTAAGGCTACATGTTAATTACTATAATTACAGTATCACATTGTAGGGTTTTTAGTGGTTCTCTGGTATCTTGAAAACCAGTGGGGAGAAGAGCAATGACTTGGTTATTAAATTATTTGCAAACAACTGTAATGAATCATTTCATTTCCACATACAATTATTTAACGCTAAAATATATGATGAGAACATAAACACTGTTTATTGCTTTACATCCAATACTATGTAATGGTACCACTGTCAAAAATAACCATTGCCAAAAAAGTTTTCATTGCTACCAAATTAAGTAATTAATTATCTGATAAAATACACCAGTGTAGTTATTCTTGAAAATTATGTATAAGCAAATGTTGAGGGTTGTAATTAATGCATATTAAGTAGTTATAAGCTTAAAATTACAAATAGACTTTATCTTAAGCATGTAGAAAACATTTCTAATTTATTATGGATGAACCCTGGGGATAAGGAAAATAGAGGACGTTTGCTCATCAGAGGTGGGTGAGACCCAGAAGAATGCATCCCTTGATGATGCCTGGAACTTTGCCAAAGCATGTATTACAAAAGTCAAAGCAAATCTATACTCTACGGTTTGGCTTCTTAACCCGCAAAAAGGTTAAAATTAAGATTATCCAGCCAATTTTAGTTTCATAAGGCAACAGGTGATTTGCTATATAGTTCAGGTTTCAATTGCAGTGTGCTACATATATATTAGTTGTATTTGTATTTGATACAGTGCTTTAGAATGGTGTCTTGTCAAAGCAGATTGCAAGTCTGGTATTGTAATTGTCTTGCCAGTTTCAGTTTGGATTCATTTTTTTAAATTTTAAACAGCAATTTGTGGGTCACAAGCTGTCATCAGATTAAAATGTATCATGGTTATCTAATAATACTGTTTGGGCTTTTCATCACAACTCAGATAAATATGGCTATCTTGATCTATGCTCTCACAGATTATGGTAATAAGAAAATAAGTGGTTAGGAGGGCAAAGATCAAGAAGCCCTGAAGCCTTTTACTTGTTGAGTATCTGAGTTAATCTTTTGTAAGGAGAACCATGTTCCCAGTGCAGAGGCTGACTTTATTTTTGGAAAGGACAGTGACACCTGTACACATTAGCTGCCTGGCCGAAAAGCTAATTGCTCAATATCAGTCATACCCAGGTTGCCAGCAACTACTTTATGGCGGCACAGATGATGGTATCTTCGGATACTCCATAAATGGGGTAAATTAAATAATGAGATAGGCTATGAGTGTTCTCAGCTGTGCTGGGAATTGTTGCCTGGGGCATAGCCATGTCTCTAATGGTAAGGCTGGAAATTACTTTCAACATGAGTGCCGTCTCCAATTACTTGGTATGGCTGCCTATGGCCTGGTGACCCAGAGTCCCGACAGTCCCAATAGGGGGGAAACCCGTGATCTGTTTGTAATGTCTGTGGGGATTGTGTACAGTGCAATGCAGTTGTCATTCCTCAGTAAGGAAAGCCAAAGAAGATGCTTAGCTCAGCTCGATAGAGAAGTTGGATGCCATGTGACAGCTAATAGCCACAGACCTAAAGAAACAAAGCATACTTCTCGTCCATCCAGTTGTTTAAGGCATGAATAACAAGATGTAGTAGTGCCAACTGACAACATAGTCTGGAAGAAAAAAACACAGGCTCCCAGACCTATTATTGTATGCTGGATAAACTTCAAGTCCCCAGTATAGCTAAGAACACCAACATCGCATCCCATCAGCCAATTTCTTCCATTTATGGAGCGTTCTAAGATGTCATTGGTAATGTCCTCAATAAAGTAGTTGCTGGCAACTCAGGCAAAACTGGTTCTAATAGAATAAGACACCACGGTGTTAGTGGTGACAAATCCCTTTTCCTTAGCTGTCCTCACTCATTGCACCTTCTGAGATCCAAGGTAACAAAGAAATTCCAGTTTAAAAGCCCACTTCATATACATCCAAAGAGGCAACCCAAAGCCATTATCAATGGGAAGACTGCTTAAAGAACAACCATGTGGAAGATCCACAGACTGTTTATTTACTTAAGTCCTCATTCATTCTTTGCCCAGTGAGGAGATTATGTTAATGTAATAGTATTTTCAATGCCAAGGAGTGAATTTTTTGTGATACCATCAAAGTTATTATCTAAAAGCATTTTTTTTGCAATCAAATATTGTGATATTAAAGGGACTGACTTCAACCCATGATCTTCCTCAGCACTGGACAAGGTACCTTTGGATTCAGATTGCCACGCTATCCTTCCTGCTGTCCTTTATGAATGACACACATTTCTTCAGAGTATGTCTCAAAGGTGTCTCTTTACTCTCCAAGAATTATATAGCACGTTTATCTAGTCTTCCAAAAGAACAGTATTCCTTTCATAGAGCTATAACAATCTAGGAAGTCATTTGCAGAAATTATATGCTCCAGAAAAATGGAAGACTAATGGGAAAAGTAATATATTTTCAGATTATATAGTTCCCTTTGGTTGTCCAAAGTTAAAGATTACTCAAACCAAACACAGTCCTTACAATGTCCAACATCTGCAGCATTCTCTTTCTCTGCTGTCTTTCTTATATACCTCCACCACTTCCTTCTTTAAACTTGTCTCTGCTCATATTAGTCTCTGTTTCCTAGAAAACAATGTACGTATCTTGCATATGCTTTTCTTTGCCAAGGAAAGCCATAACCTCTTTATGATTTGAGATATTTGTCTTTACTAAACTGTGAACTCTTTGGTGGAAACTTCTGTTGGTAGTTTCCTTCATACTTCTCTCTCACAAACTGATGTCATATGCTCCTCAACCTTCTCAGAGGTCGTACATTTCACATAAATGTACCTTCCTTATTTTGCTTATTGCGTTCCCCTTCTCTACACGGGAGTATAAGCCACTTAAGGATTTTTATCTATTTTGTTTTTACTGTATCTATCAGAGATCATATCATGTTGAGTGATGAGACTTTGTTTTCTTTTCTTTTATTGGATATTTTCTTTATTTTCATTTCAAATGTTATCCCTTTTCCTGGTTTCCCCTCCAGAGCCCTCCTATCCCCTCCCCTCTCCCCCTGCTTCTATGAGGGTGCTCAACCACCCACCCACCCACTCCAGCCTTCCTGCCCTGGCATTCCATTACGCTGGGCATCGAGCTTTCACAGGACCAAGGGCCTGTCCTCCCATTGATGTCATCCTCTGCTACATATTTAGCTGGAGCCATGGTTCCCTCCATGTGTGTACTCTTTGGTTGGTGGTTTAGTCCTTGGAAGCTCTGGGAGGTCTGGTTGGTTGATATTGTTGTTCTTCCTTTGGGGTTGCAAACCCCTTCCGCTCCTTCAGAGAGGAAACCCATGACAGATGAAAGTATGAATACTACCAAACTGCAATTTGGTGAACCAATGAGTTTTGGGGACCTCATGTGCAGAAATATGGGTGAGGGAAAAGAAATGACTCAAAGACAGTTACATCACCAAAGACCACCTTGGTTGGCATGGATGATAACTCACAAAAGCTGAGAACCGGGCACATAACCATTCCCTGAACTAAAACACACTGGATAGTGTCATTTTCAAGTGACTAGATTAGCCAAAACTTCTTCCAGGCAGCCTCGTGGGTCTCTGCTTCTGGGAAGCTGGTCTGGTCTCAGAGTCTTCTTTGTAGCTTGGTTTGTCTGAGAGTGACTCTTTCCAGACTTTCATGTTTACTCTTAAGAGGGAGGGACCTAGTCAATCTGCTCAATTTCTGAAACTTCCTGAACCTATTTGGAGTTGTTCCTTACTGGTTTAAGGATCTTCCCGGTAGGATAGAATGTTTCAATTTCTGTGGAAACTGTTACACACACAAAAAGGGTACTGGGAATAAATGTTTCTAACTTCTCAGTATTGTTTTAAAAGTTGCTATTTTTAAGAAATAATTTTTTTTTACTTTCTACTTAAGTTCATTGGATAATTGTATCCAGGGCTATATATCAGAGATTCCCAAATCCACATTTCTAGCTCAGATAACTCTCTTGAACTCTAGTGCTGTTGTTTAATCGTTAAATAGACTTATCAGATACTCCATAAGAATCAAATATTCAACGGTTTATACTCTACATATGGCTACATAATTCCTCTTATTTCTAATCTTCCATGTCACAGAGAATAATGTCAAGATATTCATCATCTAAGCCTAAAACCGTAACTCATCCTGGACTCCTTGTACTAATTTGATCATTGCTGTGGAAAAAAATATAGGACAAGAAGCAACTTAAGGAATGGAATAAGTGTTGTGGCTTACAGTCTTAGGAAATTAAGTCCATCATGACTGGGAAGGCATTACAGTAGGAGCAGAAGAAAGGCTGGTCACACTCTGGAAGGAGACAGTAAACAAGAAGCAGAGCCAGGCCATAAAGCCTCAAAGCCTACCCCAATAACCTACCTCCTCCAGCTAGGCTGCACTTCCTAAATTTCTCACCACCTTCCCTAGTGGCTCTACCTGTCGGAGATCAAGCATTCAAAGACATGAGCCTGTCTGGACATTTCATGTTCAAATCACAACACCTTCCCTATAATACTTTATCCTAAAGATGCTCAATTCTTGAAATCAAGTCTTCTCCACATTCATGTCACTCCACTGCCTTGAGATGGATCCTTGTTATTTCTTTAAAAAAAGAAAAAAGACTTACATCAAACATGCTCTTCATAATAATGTCCTACGTTAATTCTACAAACACATGCAAGCCTCTTTATGAAATTATCAACAACACTGTTGCACTTTCCTTTTCTTGGAATAAAATCCAAATACACAAGCATGATGAGGTCCTTCTCAATCGGGTTGTTCCTAACTGTAACTTTATTTTCTGTCACGGTCTCTCCATGTCACGCTATTGTCAGACAAATGACCAAATTCTGTTATTGACATGTTTCACCTCCTTTTTCTTTCATTCTTTTTTTTTTTTTTTTTTTTGGTTTTCTGAGACAGGGTTTCTCTGTGTAGCCCTGGCTGTCCTGGAACTCACTCTGTAGACCAGGCTGGCCTCGAACTCAGAAATCTGCCTGCCTCTGCCTCCCAAGTGCTGGGATTAAAGGCGTGCGCCACCACTGCATGGCTCACCTCCTTTTTCTTGTTATTTCTTTTTTCTTAACTATCCACTCTATTTTGTTTTCAAGATGTCTTAATGTAACTTCATTTTTTGATCATATATTGCCTACTTTAACTTCTTCCTTAATGTCTGATCCTATTCAAGCAACTTGCCTACATTTTCCTCATACACAGGGGCATTCCTCTACCGATGCAGTAAAGCAGCATTTTGATGCTCTTAAAAGAAACTAGGATTTGTAATTATTACTTTTGCATACCTACTTCCTATAAATTTCATTGTTATTCACTGTGTTATCGATAAATTTTCAATATATAAATATATTTCAATTATTATTCTAATATAAATATAGTTCAACAAATAAATATATTTGGAATATATGTGGTGATAAAATGATGGTGAATTGATGGTACCAATAGATTATATCTTATTTTAATGAACATGAGTAGGAGAATTTACTATTCCTTCAGCTGAATTTATGTTAATTGCAACAAGGAAGTAGATAAGTAACAGGTTTGACTGCCAAGTAGATTGTGTTTGTTTTCCAAATGCATAGTACGATTTATAGAGTCATATGTGATAACCTCTTCCTAGATTAATAGACCATCTCTTATAACCTTTTTACAAGGTCATAATAGTAATGAAGTCAATTTTATTTTTAAAAATATCAAGCATCAGGTAACAAACATGGGACAATAATTGGACACTAAGAAATAAACTTGATATTACTATCTCTGATTATCAATTGACTATCATCTGTCTTGAAGAGAAAGCATGGATATTGCCCACATTCAAAATCAAGATGAAAATTAAAAAAATAATCCAATTCTCCTTTCCTGCCCCAAACAATATAGGCATAAAATGTCTGAGCAGTTGGGTAGTTGTGTAATTTTTCCTTCTCTCATTTTATGTATAAGCAGCTTTATAAAATGCTGTTCAATCACATTTTTATGGGGAACATACACATACATAGAGTGGAGATTGTTTTGTGAATTATAAAAAAAAGTCACTTGAAAAAGATCACACATCAAAATTCCATCCATATCACCATTAATATTCAGTGTGACATTGATGATATAGTTTTTGGGTAAGCTTATTGTTACATCTATTGCAAACTAGTTTGTGAGGTCAAATTCAAAAAGAGAGAGAAAGCCATCTCCATTTAAAGGGATATTTTGAAAGACCCAAGTGCTTAAAGACCCTGAACCACTTAGAATGTCATCGATGCTTCTCCATAGCTTTGCAATAGAAAAAAATTAATAATAAGCTGTTATCTTAGAACCTAAATTTCTAATCCCAATGTATCATATTATGTTATTACAAGTGCCTATTATAGCAATGATTTTTGCCACAGAAAGATAATTAGCTAATTTATATTGTGAACATTAGCACATTTCATTCAAATAATTTCAACTCATGATGACTATTTAGACTTTCTTGATAATCGAATCTCACTTGATGTCAATATATTAAGATAGCTGTATTCATTAAAAACACAGCTGAATGGACCAGCAGCAAAGAAAAACTAATCATTGACACTAAACAACCCCAGATCAATACATCTGGCTGCACTGAAGCCAGTGCTCTCTGTTCAATTGGATATGAGTTATCTTTTTCCTGGTTCAACTCTGAAGCAATGTCCATTTTCTGACTTAAGTAAAAGAAAACAGTCTAAGACAATCTTAAAGCACTGGAAAGTCTTTGGGGAGGAGTGTTTAACAAACAGAGGAAAAGTAACCCAGAATGACTCACTGGTCTAAAGTCAATATTTACAGAAAGAACAAGAACTGGTAGCTGTTTCACCATGTTAATGACCCCGTTCTTGATACAGATGGGGCAGAGAGTGGTGCCGTACGCATGAGCTGTCAGCTTCCATCATGTTATGACTTTTATTTATCTGATAAAGATGCATATTATGGGATGTGCCAAATATAATACCACCGTAAATTAGATTGAGAGATGATTGGCCCATTAATATAAAAGTAGATTTTTTTTTAATGACAAGCAATTTATACTATGTTCTTGATTTCAGATGGATTTTATTTTTATTTTTCCAGTTCTCCCTGGGAGAAATGACATAGCATGAATAACGAAAAAGAAAATCGATGACTTATAACAGGACAGTATTTAAGAATTAAATAGGATAATGTACACCAACTTGTACTATTTTAATAAGAGCCATGTAATTATATGCATTATTTGATAAAGGCTGCAGAGAGGACACATACTAGTTAACTGACATCACAGAGCAATCTCCCCTTTCTTTGCTTGCACCTATGTCTGAGGCGCATGTGCATGCTCACCTAGATTGTGTAGTTCAGCTGGTGTCTGATTTTTTATCTATTACATGCATGACTCTAAACACAGGCGCAGATTTGAAGTTAACTGTGTTTAGCACCAAGTCTAAGACATCTCTCAGTCCCCAAATCTTTCTCCCAGCATTTCCCCTAAAACGCTCATCTAAATATTGTCTCCAACATCATCATGTCTTTGAAAAGTTTCAAGTACCTGGATATGAGACACTAGTTTACTTCTGGTCTCTCTGATGGCGAGTGGAAAATATGCAACATATTAACACTACAAATCTGAAATAGCTAGTTCCTGCTGCATCATTTTGTTTGGTGGATAAACCAGAAACTTTAAGACGTTATCTCAAGTCTCTCTGGAGATACACTGTAAGAAGTTCAAACAGTGACCAAAAGCTGCCTGCCATTTGGAGCATTAAAGGTTTCCCTGCTTCTGTCTTCTGTGTACCAACCCTTTTCTACTCAGCAACTGATTCTCTTCTCCACTGGACTCAGTGTCCACATGAAGAACTGTCTGGGTTTCTGTAGACACTGGAGAAGACAAGGCTCTCTGGACATAAAGGAACAGCAAGGGAGGGTTGGGAACAGCAAGAACCTGTATTAGGAATGGGTAATGATAGTCTCAAGTCACCAACATTCTCCTAACACTCAGTCTACCCAGCTATACCTAATTTGTTACGTCTATTCTCTGTGAAGAAAGTCAATTTCAGGTAACTGAATAAAGAACAGATTTGGATGTTTCATTTGGAGTGTAGTCCATCTCAAAACTCGTGCCAGTTAAAGATTTTTTTCCACAGAGCTTTCCTTCTCCATAAAAATCCAAAGACACAGTCAGGTGGTTGTTTTGACACCTCCAAACATCCTCTAGCAACTGAGAAGATCTGTGGGGTAGCACTCACAGCTTCTCAGGAGCCTAATCCAACGGGGCATGGCTCCTGGCAAGCCTGTGTCTCTCAGCATCACCAAAACACGAGGAGTCTGTCCACTGTTTGAGCATTTTGTTTCCTTGGATTCTGAGTGCTTGCTATTACCCTGATTACCTGAAAGTTTAATTGCTACACGTTGATAGAATCTTTGAATGGTAGATTTTATCCTGCTGCTCGAAACTTCTAAATCTGATCACGCGTAGGGACATTGTAGCAAACTATTGCATGAAAGTGAAAAGGGTTTTCTCTCAAGGTAAACATTGAATTTCATAGAGAAAACTCAGATTTTTCTATAAGAATAGGAAAGGACAAAAGATAGCCTCGTAATGTGTCAAACGGTGTCCTAAGTATTTTAGTAATGTGGGAGAGAAGGTATATTTTGAAATGGCACAGTTGTATTAAAAGACACTGAGACTACCATATAAGCCTCTTTTGTCACAAAACAACCAAATAATAACCTTAGGTGCTAAAGCCTGCCTGCCCAAATCTGAATCCTATCTCCTGTCCTTCTTGTGTATGTTCTCAGGGCCTCCATTTCCTAATCTGCTAAATGGGTTTGCCATCATGCTAATATTCTTGCAATAACTTGAAGATTTAAGAAAAATAATTCATAAAACCTTACATCCTGAATCTTTTATAAGTTGTAAATTTTATTATTATTATTATTATTATTATTATTTATTTTGTTTCTTTTTATTGGATATTTTATTTATTTACATTTCAGAAGTTATTCCCTTTCCCCATCCCCCCCATGAGAAACCCCCTATCCCATCCCTGCCTCCTCCTGCTTCTATGAGGGTGTGCCCCCACCCACTCACCCACACCCGTGGCCCTGCCCTTGAATTCCCCCACACTGGAGCATCCAGCCTCCCCAGAATCAAAGGCCTCCTCTCCCACTGATGACGACAAGGCCATCCCCCACTCCATATACATCTGGAGCCATTGGTCCCTAAGATGATGAATATATCCTAACACTGGTAAACGGAACCATTATTTTATTAGAACACAAACATTCTCATATGGGGAGATAGTATAGATCTCTACCATTATAAAAAAATACATTTATTGTTGGACTATTTTTTCAAAGGTTGGCCACAATTATTTTTTTTAATGAGAAGTATCTGTCATGAAAGTCAAATTGGCATGCCTCCAGAAACGGTTGCAGCAGAACATCTGTCTTAGAAATGTAAAGACGATCTGGATTAACAAATTTCTGTTGAAGGAACTGAATGCCGACTGTAGAGTTCAATGACATAAACTGTGTTCTCGTTCACATGTGACATCTGAAAAATCTGGCCTCATGAATATAGAGAAAAATGGTGGCCACCAGTTCAATTGTAAGGTGTTTTTTTTTTTAAGTTCAACATGGACAAATATGTAGAAACAAAACTAGATAAGTGATTGCCTGCAGCTGTGCAGTGGACGGCAGGGGTCAAAGCAGGAAAGAAATGGAGACTGACCACGAAAGGTTATCGGGTCTCCTTCTGGGGGAGGAAATGAAGTGCTCTATAATTTACTATAGTCGTGACCATATACCTCAGAGACCAAACTAGAAACCATTGCATTGGTTTTTAATTTTAACAGATGAAACATTTAAAAATAGATAAATAAATAAAGAGTATAAACTTCAAATAAATACAAAGTTCAAAAGAGACAAACATCCTCTCACCACCAATAGCAATGTAATGATGGACAACCTTCTTATGACTAAGTATGCATCAGCCTCGGGGCTAAGGCAAGACAAGGAACATGTGTAGTACAGTCATTTCCACTGTCCACTCCATAACCCACCTGAATTTAAAAATCCATAGGCCAATGAGATGGCCCGGTGGAGTGAGACACTTTGTCTCTCAGAGCCATAGGATCTGAGTTCAATCCCTTGATCCCAAAAGGTGACAGAAGAGACCTGGCTAAACAGATTCCCACTTCTGATGCTGATCAGAATATGTGTGAGACAAACAATATTTAAAATAAAAAATTAAGTCCGTCTGAGAGGGAGAGCTGACCAAAAAGAGGCTTTGAGTAGGATGAAGTGATGGCTTCATCCGTAAAATGAATGCTTCACGTGCAAAATGAAGACCTGGATACTAACATTCACATCTGCAGTTAGCCATGTTGTACACACTATGACTCAGGCATTAAGAAGCAGAATAAGACAGTCCCAGGGTCTTTCTGGTCAGCCAGTTCAGCCAGTGAGTAAGCTCCAGGTTCAATGAGAAGTCTGCATCAAAAAAAGAAGATGGAGAGACATAGAAGAAGATATCTAAAAATGACCTCTGGCCTCTGCCTGTGCAAATACAGGCACAGGTATCCGAAACACGTGTTTGTGTGCATCTTATGAGACCAGTTGTTCTCCACATTTTAACGAGTGGTTTTGTGTAATGGTCTACTTCTGCTGCAAAGAGAATCTTTTCCGATGAGGCGTGTATATAAAGACAAGTATTTAGAGTGCAGTTTGGGAAAGTGGAAGCAATGGATTCTCCCCTGGAATCTATACCACCATCACTGGCTAAGATTATAATACTAGGCAGGATTTCCCTCATGCTAAGGGGCCATGCCGCTTAGACAGCTGCTGGGTACCATCATGATATAATTCCCACTCTTGCATCTTTAAGCATATCTCTCTGTAACTAGTCATGGTGGTTTGTAGGTGTCATAGCTGCGCAGGACTGTAGGATGCTTTTCTCTATTAGCAGTTTGCATAGCATCTTCTGGTGCTAGTGCTGGTAGCTAGTCCTCAGTGAGAGCTTTTCATGTCAGTTCTAGCCATAATCCTCCAAGTCCTGCATCAAAACTGCATTGAGTCCTCAGAGATAGAGACTTACCTTCAACCTATGGAAGGAAACTATGAGCAATGGAAACAATACTGTTTAGACTTTCTCTTAGGTTTCCCTGATCAATCATTTGGAAGACGGTTTCTCATACCTTGATACTGGGGATTTTGGCAGATACTGTATGGCTGTTGGGGGTAGTTTATTGCCATAAGTGGTATAATTTCATTCAAATTATACACACATGCACACACACACACAATTTAGTATACAATGTACAAATGCACCTATATGCATAATATGTCATTTTAGGTAAATATAAAATAGTAATTCCCTATGTATTTCTAGCTTCCTCAGGTCAATTACTTTAGTGAATAATACCCATGAAAGCTTAGTATCTTGAAAGTCATTCTCTAGCATGAGTAGGCCTTGATAATTCTGTATTCTGATACCTTGTACCCATTCAAGATTGAAGCTCCTGTCCACATGTCTTGAGTGTGTACTGCAGGGTTAGGGCAAGTTCAAGTTTTCAAGTATATAACCTGGGAGTCAGGCATCATGATCTTATCTGAGCCCAGGTCAGCTAAGTGTGCTGTGAATTCATACTGGGCATAAAGCTGCTGTCTTCCAGTCCGTGTCTGTGTCGTGCCTGGTCCTCCATGCCTCACTCTGCAACATCAGTTTTCAGGGCCAGCATCCTCCTCCTCCCAGATCTTGATGTTCTCCAGGGATGCGCTTTTATGCTTCATCTCCTTCTCTCTCATTGTTTTTATCTCTCACTTAGTCTATCTCTAGTTAGATCATGTAGTTCCTGACAATTTGGCCCTTCCCTAGAAAATCTTCAATGCCAAGAGTCTTCAAAGAGCATGGCTTTAGCTTATTGGCATTCATTTCAGGTATTGAAAGTGTAGGATACAGTGGAACAGAAGTGTTAGCCATGTGTGTCTTCCAACTGCCCCTCCAGTTTTTAGCTGTGGGCAAGGAACACTAGGCAGGGATCTCTTCCAGAGGCCAACTAAGGACCTCCTTCCCTCTTCTAATTGGTGTTGATTTCTCTTGTAGTTTTTATTAAGACAAGATTTTAATTTCTATGTTTTCTGCTTTTATGATTTTTGCTCGTTTAGTGTGTGCACGTGTGTACATATATGCCTGAGTGTGTGCATGTGTTTGTGTGTGTGCACATGTGTGTGCATGCATGCATGTGTGTATGTGTGTGTGTGTACACGTGCCACAGTGTACATATGGGCACAACTTGGGGAAACTGGTTCTCTCCTTCCGCCGTGTGGATTTCATGGATGGAACATGGGTGCTCAGGCTTGGTGGCAAGTGCTCTTAACCTTTAAGCCATCTCCCCAGGCCTGTTTAAAAATAATTCTTCACCTGCTATGAACACTATTCTTAAAACAGATACCATGTTTCAAACTTGGAGCCCAGCTTCTCAGGCAATTAAAGGGTTCTGCTATAAACAGTGGGTTACTTTTTATGCTGTTCGAAAGAAAATATTTTTTAAGTCAATGGGGACAGTTCCTAATCACTATGACAACTTGTAAATAATTGTATTTAATTATTTATGTTACCAGAAGTGCACATAAAATTGTATTACTTCACTATTTATCAAGTACTCTTGGAACTGAAATCCTGTAATTTCTTCAGGAATTTCGGAAATAGGAGCAGGTTCCCATTTTTCTGACTAGGAAGAGCATTCTATCCAGATGGGCAGTTTTCTGTATTCTGGCTCCCTCCAAGAGAGCAGATTTGGGGCTCAGTGTAACATTTATTTAGAATTCAACACACATTTCTGTCAACCTCCCCTCCGCACAGGCAATGAACTCAGTTCTTCCAGCACGGGGAGACATCTGACTCCTTCCATCTGAGCTGTTCTACATTGCTCTTCTTCCAGCAAAATCTGACTTTTCCCAATAGCCGTCGTCCCAAGCTGTATTGCTTTTAGTGTATTGTGTTCCACTCTGTAACAGACACCTATCCAATGAATGGCAACTCTATTAAGGCTGAGTGGTAAGCAAGAACCAGGAGAGGGACCTCCTATGACAATTTTCCCACCAACACATAGCACCACTGAATCTCATGATGGCTGTCAGCTAGAATTTTTCATGGTACAGCTCAACTTTCAATGGATGAGAAAATTAGGAAGAAGGGGGGAGCACCCAGTGTCTCTATAGTGAGATGAAGGTGAGAATAAGAACTACTTTTCTTTTCTAATGGGATGCTCGGGGAATCTGGTAGTGATTGTGTCAAAGGATGCATTTACAGGGCTCCAGCTAAAACCATCCCTTATTGTAGGACTCGGGTCCTTCTGTAAATAGGGGAGAATAGATCCTGCTCTGCCCACACAGGATTTTTACTCTGCCATTGTTGTTTTTCAGCTTCTAATGTAGACAAATCAGATATATAACTAACCGAACACACGGACGTTTAACAGCCCAGCACCTCCTAGCAAGACTGCTTTCACCTCTTAGTAGTAAATGTTCATAGGCTAGATTGCTGAGAAACTAGTCAGGATTTCTTTCTATTTCAGGCCTTTTGGGTTCTCTGTGTGTTTGCCATTTTAGTATCTGCAATTCTTGACATCTTATGGAAATCCCGGTTTCATTTTTATTTTTGTGACAAGCGAGTTGGTCTTTAAGGAAGAGCACTGTTGTCAAATTGGCTGTCTGTTATCCAGAGACAGAACAAGCCGGTATACACAGGGAATTATATACATATGCATAGGTACGTTGTTAGAACATAAAAGGACACACAAACAGAAGTCTGCAAAACTAGTTTGACATACAAGCAGTCATTATGGACTCCTTCAAACTGTCTGTATAATACCCCATTACAATCGACTGGAGTGAGCAAGACCTTGAGAAGTTGTCCTCACAGATCTTGACCACCATATCTTGGGAGGCTGTAAAGTGTAAGTTTCAGTGACATTAGATGCCTACTTTTGGCTGAAGATCGGCATTGTAGTGATGTTGGGCCATTCATTACCCAATAAAATTATAGAACAACTGAAGATATTTTTTTCTAATATTTTCCTTTCTACACTCAAGGATATCACTCCTTGACCTTGTTGCTTCTATAAGTGCCAAAAATGTCATTTTTTTATATGCATGGAAAAGCATTTTTAGGGAAAAATCAGGAGTAAGCAAAAACTGGCAAAATGAATTGCAACTTTTCCTTTACTTAAATCTTTTCTATTCTGCTTATAGACTCATGAATTTTATGTAAACATTCTCAAAGAAAGTGCCTGGTATTACCAATTTCTCTCTCCTCTCTAGAGAAGAAAGAGATAGAATGCTTAAAACACAAGTGTCAGAGATCCCAATGGCCTGCTTTGATTGGCCCTTTTGGAGGGAGAGGTGTTTTAAAAATGTTGGTTCATACTTTTCTTCCTATTGTAAGTCAGTAACATAAAATTTGCTGTGCAAAGACTAATTCTGAGGAGTGTTCAAAAGGCCAGTGGACCTTTTGTGTCTAGGAATAACCTACATTAAATTTGAAATAACAAGTCACAATATACTCACCCTGACCAATGTAATTTCATATATCTCCCTCTTTCCTGTGAAAGATCTCCTCATACATCATGAAGGTCACAGCCAGAAGGTAATGTCTGTTTGTAATGTTGTGACTATCAAAGCTCGCTGGTTATTCTCATGCATATGTTGATTTTTATAATAAAAAGTACTCTTATTTTGAAAGCAGATGTGTGGGTTTAAAAGTCCACTCACTAAGCATTCTTTGAGAAAGCCAGCCTCCCTCAGTTAGAGAAAATTGTCTTTGAACCACCAGCAACACAGGAAAAAAATCCCTGCACACATTTTTGTGAACTTTTTCTTTAAAGGACCATTAAATCTCCAGTGTCTTCCCTTCCTTCACTCTTAAAGTGGCTTCTTCCCACTTTGCACACAGAAAATAGAAATATCAGCAGATAGTTCCTCAACCTCCATCACCAAACTGGTGCCATCTGTGAACTTGTCTATCTCTAGAAAACTTTGTAACTAAGGAGAGTGCTTTATTCTGAGCAAAAGTACCCCCCCACCCCCGACCCTGAGCCTGCACATTGGGTCGAATCTTCTCTGATCTCCCAGGAGAACTCGGCCTCTCAGTCTCTGCCTTCGCCTTGCATGCTAACGATCATTGGTTTGTTTTTCCATACTGGTGGGCCTTTTCTACTGAGAATGTCAATTAAATAGGAAACGCAATGATGTTTTGGCTGCGTCTTATTTTTAAAACCTCTCAGATTTATTCAAGTCACATGGATCAAAAGTTCATTCATTTTCAGATAACCAAAGTTTATCTATCCCTCTTGAAGGATGTTTGAGTTATTTCCATTGAGCCTAATTATAGACTTGCTACAAAATTTTAGAAACGTTTCTGTTTGACTATAAGATTTGATTTCTCTAAGATTTCTTTGTGGTAAGTGTACCGAGAAGTGAATTTGCCGTATCCTATGTAAGCGCACGTTCAATTTTAGAAAAATAGCCAAGCTCTTTCCCCGAGTGCCTCTATTATTTGCATTCTTACCAGAAAATTCTGAAGTCTCCTTTTTCTTAGGTCTTTACCAGCACTGGATATTACTAGCAATTTTCATTTAGAATTTCTGATGTGAAAATTTTATCATAGTTTTAAATGTGCATTCATTAATGATGGAATGCACTTCACATCTTTATCCCGTGTATAAATGGGTTTATCTGCCAGCTGGTGGATTTTGAGAGTTCTTTATGTATCCTGATGACTATTTCATCTGGGGTGGCTCAGACTTCTCTCTGCCCGATATGTAAGTGGCCTCTCATCTTCCCCACAAACGTAACAAAAGAAGTTTAATGTCAAATTCTTCAATTTTTAATCTGTATTTTATTTTATGTGTATGCTATGTGAGGATGTGTACATGTGGGTTTAGGTTGTCACAAAACTCACAAGCAGCAGATTTCCCTGGAGGTAGAATTACAGGTTTGCTCTATATGGGTGCTGGCAACGTAACTTGGTTCCTCCTCAAAAAAAGAGTTCATGCTCTCAAATGTTGAGCCCACTCTCCAGCCTCATCACCATCATCACCATCATCACCATCATCACCATCATCACCATCATCACCATCATCACCATCATCACCATCATCACCATCGTCACCATCATCATCTTCTTCTTCATCATCATCAGTGGTAGTGGTGATGGTGAGAATTCAGTCTCCCCTTCTGCCCACCATCTCTGTAGGAGTGGTTCATCTGTGTAGATCAGAGGATAACTTGTGAGAGTCAGTTCTCCCTTCTGCCATGTTGCTTCTGGGAACCGAACTCCTGTCAAACAGCTTGGTAGCAGGCACCTGGACCCACTGAGATACCTCATCAACTCCAGTTTTCTTTTATTGTATGTGAATTTAGCATTATCTACCGAAACTCCTTACCTAAATTTATATACAATTTTTTTCTGTTTTCTTCTAAAAGTTGAGTGATCATATATTTTCGGTCAATGAGTGATTATGTATTTTTCAGGGCTATGAGATTTATGGGTGAAATTCTGTATAAAATCTGAAGCTTAAGTAAAAGTATCTAGTCTATAGATGTACCCTAACCCCAGTCTCTGGCAACCGTAACTACTGTCTACTTCTGTGAACTGAGCTGTTTAGATTTCAGAAATGAGACCATGTGGTACACATGCCATGCTTTTTTTTGCTATATCATAATGTCCTCCAGCCAGGCAGTGGTGGTGCACGCCTTTAATCCCAACACTTGGGAGGCAGAGGCAGGCAGATTCCTGAGTTCGAGGCCAGCCTGGTCTACAGAGTGAGTTCCAGGACAGCCAGGGCTATATAGAGAAACCCTGTCTCAAAAAACAAAACAAAATAACAACAATAATAATAATGTCCTCCAGCCTCAACCGTGTTGCTAAAAATAACCAGATGTCCCCTTATGAAGAATAGACAATATTACTTTCTGTAAATACTGCATGCTTTTTTTTAATCTTCTAACTTATTTATAGGCACTTGTGTTGAGTCTCTCTCTTAGATGTGAAACTTAGCCCGACAATGATTATAACAATGTCATTGTCTCTCCAGGGGGTGTTGAGGGATCATAGTGGAGTTAAGATCCAGAGAGGTGCTTCCCCTTCTAAGGAGAATGGGAAATAAAAAGGAAAAAATGAGTCCCTTTTCTTCTCTGTTGTGATTCGTTTTTTTAGCATAGATTTGTGTATAATTAAAATTATTTTGTGTACTTGACAAATTTCACGAAAGCTTAATTACCTTGAAAATAGAGAAAGATCACATAACAGAAAACACACTAATTTCATTTGTTCCATTGTAGTCTCGGTAGTGAAGTTTCTGGGTCATAGGGACGTTCTTGTTTAAATGCTTTGATGAAACCATGTGCCCTCATTTATACCTGTAGTGTTTGAGGGTTTCATTTTCTCCACATCCTTTTGATACTGATCAGAGCAATTCTAAGCAGGTATGGAGAGATACATCATCATACTCTCAATTTGTTTGTCCCTAACTATGACTGATGCTGAAACAGTTGTCATCTGCCTTGCTGCTCATCTGTCTGTCTGTCTTCTTTATGGAAATGTCTGTTCTTGGCTTGTTTTTTAGCAGATGGCCTTCTTGCCTTCTAATTTGTTCCAGTTTCTTACTTATGGCGGATGCTAAGCCTTTCCATGCTCCAAATGTATTCCCCGGAGTTCCTGTGTCAGAAACTTAAATTCATTGCAACAGGGGTGAGAGACTTGACAGAACTGATTACGTCATGACAAATCTACCATGATGAATGGATGGATGCTGTTACCTTTGGAATGAATTTCATCCAGTGAGCCCTCTCTTCCTTTCATCCCTCACCATAGAATGACTCAGTATGTAATGGATTGCTTGAAGCAGTGCGTGAGGAGGAGAGGTGGAAGACGGAAGAGATTGTAGGGCCGTCCTGGATTTATGAAGTGAGTTTTTTACACAATGAAGATTTAAAGCTAGAGTCTCTCTCTCTTCAAGATCGCTCTGTGGCCTGGTACCCTGTGTGGGTTGGCTAGAAGGGATATGTACATAGATGATCAGCTTCCTGACGGGCTTTGACTTCTATTCCTCTTCAATACTCTTGTTCCCTGCTTACTTGCTTGTCCTGTTGCTCAGTCAGACTGTTTTGTTCATTGTCCCCCACGTCTTAGAGTTCTATTCAGCACAGACAAGATACAATGTCTGTGATATTATACTCACACTCAGAACCTCCTGGGCCTTTTAAACTTCATCAAGAATATTTAATCTTTGAACTTTCATATAATCCAGTTATAGCATACACGAGTATATGGGCAGGAGTTGGTATACGGTAGTGATACCTGCTATAGCATACGTGGATGTATGCTCAGGAATCCGTATACAGTAGTGGTGCCTGCACAGCATGATGAGTGTAGACAAGGTATGAATCTACCTTGGTGTCCACTGATAGATGAGTGGATGAAGAAAATGTGACACGCATACAAAATAGTTTTATTCAGCCTCAAAAATAAAATGAGTAAAAGTGTGTTGTTTGCAGGAGTTCTCATAGAAAGGGGTGTGTCATCATGTTACTTGAAACAAGCCAATTTCATGGCTCTAATGTAACCCTAATTAAGACCAGGCTCCACACCCAGCAGTAGACAGCCAACACAAAATGAACTCAATGTTATTTTTGGGGAGAGGTTTTGTGTTTTTTTTCTTCTCTCACTTAATACTTTGTCTGCCCTTTTTGTTGTTGTTGCTGATTTTCTTTTTCTTTTTCTTTTCTCTTAAAGGTCTTTTGCTTATATATTATGGTTTTCAGTTTTGTGCTTTATGGTGTGCAAATGTGTGTGTGTGTGTGTATCTATATGTTTTCTGGTGTTTTTCTTTGGCTCCTCTTTTTTCTATTTGCTTGCTTTGTTTTACTCTGGTTTGCTTGTTTTTCATTTTTCTTATTTTATTAATTTTTCTAGGTGCCTCTTTGTTTCCTAATGAGAGAGAATGTGGATTTGGGCGGGTGGAGAGATGGAGAGGACCTGAGAGGAACTGAGGGAGGGAAAACTATAATCGGAATATATTGTATAAAAAATCTATTTTCAAATTTAAAAAAAGGACTTACTCAAAAAGCAAGAAGTATGAAAGCAGAAGGGAAATTATCTGAGAGGAAGGAGGTCAGAGGGTAGGAAAAGGTAGAACCAGGAAAGGTAATGGGTGGAGTAACACTGTGTGACACGTTTCTTGACACACTCACATCTCCTCACCCCAGACAAGGAGCCCACGACAGAACAAAGTACAAATACCATCAAAGTCCAACTGATGAACCAGTGAGGTTATCAGGGTTTACTTACAAGAATATGGGAGAAGGGTGACTTACAGGAGCAGAAATGACTCAAAGACAGCTGCATCACCAAAGCCCATCCCAGCATGGGTGACAGCTCACAAAAGGTGGGGACCTGGAGCTCACTGCTGAGCCTGTGGGCAGCTCAACAGGTTGAGGAGTGTCCTTTCCAGTTGACCTACACATCTTGCAGGCAGCTCAGCTGGTTTCTTCTTTAGAGCTCGGCTCTGCTCTTTTGAGAGGGATTCTTGGCTTTTATTGCTTATTAATGGATGTGATCATTTTCAGAGACGTCCTGAAGCTCTTTTGAGTAATTTATCTTTCTGCTTAAGGAGCTTCTCTGCAGGGTAAAATGTTTCAATCTGGGAAGAAACTGTTACACAACGCATGAATATAACAATGTACATTATATACTAGCATGAAAATATCACGATGAAACACATTGTTTCATGCAATTAACATACACCAATATAAATATTACTTGCCAAAGAAAGATGACAACCTTAGTGTCTCTGCAATGCTGGCAATCCTGCTGTCTGTCCTCAAGCCTTTTCTATGTCAAATCTGTTCATCTGAAATGTAATCCTCTGAATGTCCAGAAAATCTTACCAAATCTTCAGGGACACTTGAATTCTCAGCAACACTGGCCCGTCTTCTGTTTTCTGTGCTTCTGCAAGCCCTGTTTCTTTCTTCCTTTTCCTAGGACTACAGCTCCTTAGATGTGATCTTTTCTAGGTTTTGCTGTAGATTCTCTGGGTCATTCTCACCAAGGCATTCTGATCACCATTTTTCCTCTAAACTGAAAGCTAGAGTCACCAGAGAAATGGAACCTCAATCCAAAAGGACTCCATCGGATTGCCCACAGAAAAGTCTGTATGACGTTTGCTTGATTAAGAATGTAAAAAGGACCAGTACACTGGAGGTGGTGACACTCCTGAGCTGGCAATTCTGGATGGATAGCATTAAAAAAAAAGTCAGTGCTACTACCAACAACAACAATAACAACTACAACTACAACAACAACAACAAAAGCTGAGCAAGCCATGAAACCATGAGGAACAAGCCAGTAAGCAGTGTTTCTCTGTGGCCATTACTTCATTCCCAGCCTCCAGGTTTCACCCATAGCTTTCCTCAAAGATTGAGACATGTAAGTCAAATAAACCCATTGCTCTGCAGTTTGATTTTGGTCGGTCATGGTGCTTACAACAGTCATAGAATGAAAACTGAGACACTAGGCAATTAGCGTTTCATTTTGCTCACTTTTTGAGACAAGGCTTGACTCTGTAGCTCAGACCAACCACATAAGTCCTGGCGCTGGTCATCATCAATTTTTCCAAGACATGCATATGGTGTGTGTGTGTGTATGTGTACATGTGTGTGTGTGTGTGTGTGTACATGTGTGTGTATGTGTGTACACATGTGGTGGACCTTGTCATCATTGATTTTTTCCAAGGCATGCTTATGATGTGTATGTGAATGTGTGTGTTTGTGTGAGTGTGGGTTTGTATGTTTGTGTGTGTGCGTGTGTGTTTGTGTGTACATGTGGTGGTCAGAGTTCATCCTTGGATGCTTTTGTATTTTCTCTTCACATCTTGTTTCAAGACAGGGTCTTTCCTTGATCCTGGAACTCCATAATTTAACTATACTAGCTAACTAGAAAGTGCATGGCTTCTCTTAGCTCCATCTCCGCCAATACTGAGAGTACAGGCACAAGCCATGATGTTAGCTTTTTTTTGTTATTACTATAGATCTGAACTCGAGCCATCATGATCACCACAGCAAACGTAACCAATTAGGCTTTAAAACGTATTTACTCCTAGTTCGGAGCTTCCTCATGGATTCAACATAAATTTAATTGTTTTCCAGACAGGTCTATATCTTTACATTATAAGTACTATTTTATATTGTAAAGTTGATACTAACGTGTGATCTTGGGAATGAACAAGAAAAGAAAAATTATGGCTTGACAGTGAGTGATGTGTTTGTGTATCAAGTTGGAAAGTGGTCAACCATGCTGACTAGATTTATGTCAACATGACAAGAGCTAGAGTCATCTGAGAGGAGGAAATATCAATTGAGAAAATGTCTCCATAAGACTAGGCTGTGGTCAAGCCTGTAGGGTATTTTCTTAATTAGTGACTGATGTGGGAGGGCCCAGCACATTGTAGGTGGTGTCATCCCTGACCTGGTGATCCTGGGTTCTATAAGAAAGCCGGCTGAGCAAGCCACAGGGGGCAAGTCAGTAAGCAGCACCCCTCCATGCTTCTGCATGAGCTCCTGCTTCCAGGCTCCTGTCCTGTTGGAGTTCCTGTACCAGCTTCCTTCATTGATGGAATAACGATATGAAAGTGTAAGCTGAATAAACCCTTTCCTCTCCACCTTGCTTTTGCTCATGGTGTTTTCTCACAGTACTAGAAACGTAACTAATACAAACATTATGAACTCACATTTCTCTATCTGAATGTAGGTACAACCATAAATTTATTTTTTCCAATTATCTTTAAATTCCCACTGCTGGCTCCTTGCCATAATGTCAACACAGCCATTTAATGAATTTGTTTTTTCAGTTATATATCTTAGTAGTCTTTTAATTGATCTTTGCTCTATCCTGTGATGGTTAGTTATTCTGGAATCTTCTCTTGTCACCTATAATGTTTTCCCTGGAATCTGTGTACATTCTGTTAATTGTTTCCAACCCATTTTATCCTATAACCAATGTAACCATGCAGAAGTGTGTTTGTGTGCATGTGTGTGTGTGTGTGTGTGTGTGTGTGTGTGTGTGTATGTATGTGTGTGTTGTCATGGTCCCTCCTGAAATCTTGTAAACACTCTCCTTTCTCTAATGTTTTTATACTACTAAAGTATTTAAAATAACATGGGTTATCTTCAGTGTCCCTGCACTATTTTCCTGTTGTTACATGACAATTTCCTCTGAAGTTTGGATCACATATTTATTATTTCTTAGTTTCTATGGACCATAAGCCAGAATGTGGCTTCACTATTTGTTCCAAAGTGGCTGCAGTTAAGGCGTTTTTCAGGGCTTGGGTCTCAGATGGAGCCTTGATTTGGGAAGAGATTTGCCTCTTAGTTCAATTATGTAAATTCTAGAAAGGGTTAATTTTTTGAGAAGTATTGGCCTGTAGCTCCTCACTGGCCTTTGGCTAGAGGCCACCAGCTTACATAGACTTGATCCAATACAGTTTGTTTTTTATCGAAGTAAGCAAGAAAATCTTCTAGCAACACAGACATTGTATCTTTTAAAATCTAATCATAGAAGTGATATTCCATCACCTCGGCTGTATCTGTTGAGTAGATGCTGCACGTCCTCAGTAGCTGAGAACTGCGCACAGACAAGAGTGCTGGAGAGTACGGTCATAGCTTGCATTTTAAAAGTCACTCTACCATGATAGCTTACGGTTTTCCAATTCAGTTTAATTAAAATATCTGTGATGGTTTGTATATGCTGAGCCCAGGAAGTGACACTATCGGAGTAAGTGTGGCCTTGTTGGAGTGGGTGTGGCCTTGTTGGAGTAGGCGTGGCCTTGTTGAAGTAGGTGTGTCACTGTGGGTGTGGGCTTTAAGACCCTCATCCAAGCTGCCTGCAGGTCAGTATTCTGCTGGCAGCCTTCGGATGAAGATGTAGAACTCTCAGCTCCTCCTGCACCATGCCTGCCTAGACGCTGCCATGCTTCTGCTTTGATGATAATGGACTGAACCTCTGAACCTGTAAGGAAGCCTCAATTAAAGGTTGTCCTTTATAAGACTTGCCTTGGTCATGGTGTCTGTTCACTAAGACAATATCCATCCATCCATCCATCTCTCTGTTGTTGACAAGTGATTTGCTTACACATATTTTTGTACACCATGTGTTCATAATGCCCCTAGAGGATGGAAAAGGGCACTAGAGCCTCTGCAGTTGGAGTTATAGGTAGCAATGGTGCTGGGAAGTATACGAGGGTTCTCTGCTATGAGTTCTTAAGTGATAAGCCATCTCCAGCTCCTTGCCTTCTTTTCGGTGTCAGCATATATTTATGAAATTCTCTATGTTCTTTTCTGAATAATTCTCTACATTACCCAGCTTTTTTTTTTTTTTTTCAGTTCAGTAGTGTCTACTTCACTATTTAACTCCAATGACAAGGCCCCAAAACTTGTTTTTCTGTTTCATTATAATGATAAACAGTTTTTACTATTTTCTGCTTTTGTTTCTTTGAACATCTTTTCAAAAGTTTCTTTTTGCTTTATTTTGTTTGTTTATGTGTGCAGTGCTTTGCCTGCAAGTATGCCTACATGCCAGAAGAGGGCGCCAGATCTCATTACAGATAACCATGTGTTTGCTAGGAATTGAACTCAGCCTCAGAACTCTTAACCTCTGAGCCACCTCTCCAGTCTACTTTATTATTTTTGAGATAATAATATAATTAAAACATTTCTCCATTCTCTTCCCTCTCTCCCTCCCTCCCTCCCTCCCTCCCTCCCTCCACAACACCCCCCTTATACCTCTTTCTGCTCTCCTTTGAATTCATGGCCTCTTTTTTTACTGTTATTGAATGCATATATGCATATACATATGGGAACATATTTTTTTCTTTATTGAAAATAGATTTCTTTCTCACAAAATAGATCCTGAGTACTGTTTTCTCTCCCTCTGCTCCCCTAAGTTCCTCCCCACCCCCTCCCATCCAGATCCACAGCCTTTCTGTCTTTCATTAGAAAACAGACTGGCTAAGAGGTAATAATAATATTTCTTCCATCCAACTCTGTGCTTTACTTACTAAGAAACCTTTACATGACTCTGTCATTTTCCTTCTATCTATCAAAATACTACTTATTTGGCACTGGATTTCTTTTCTATTGTGTACCCCTCGCTCCCCATCTCCTCCCAAATCAGCCTCCCCTTTCCTGCCTGTGCAACTTTGTATCCTCCTTTTCTTTTATACCCATCGATTTGTGCTCCCCATATATTTTTGGGTGTTTGACTTTCCACTGGAACGTGCTCAGTCTACCAGTGGGAACACACTTGGAGAAAAACTGACTCCTGTTCTTACAGCATCTATCAAGTGCCAATTCTTTCTCTGCTGAGGGTGAGACTTCATGTCCACCACTTCCCAATTCGTGCTGTGATAAGGTCTGTCTTGGGCTTACATGGGGAATGCACATGCTGCCAAAATCACTGAGTTCATATGTGCAGCTGCCCTGCTGTGTTCAGTGGAGACTGTTTCCCTATATCCACCCACTGCCTCTGGCTCTTAAAGCCTCTCTATCCTTCATCCACATGGCTTCTGAACCTTGGAAAAGGGGCTAGGATATAGATATCCTATTTAGTGTTAGACATTCCATTTACTTCACCTTGGCCAGTTGTGTGTCTTTGTGTTACTCGCCGTCTACTGCAAATAGAAGCTTATGTCTATCTGCTGAGGATCAAGAGAAAGTCTTTAAAACAACTCTTTTTAAAATTAATTTATACTTTTTATCTTCTGTACATTGGTGTCTTGCCTACATGTATGTCTGTGTAAGGGTGTCAGATCTTGGAGTTACAGACAGATGTGAGTTGACCTGTGAATGCTGAGGATTGAACCTGGTTCCTCTGGAAGAGCAGTCACTACTCTTAATCACTCGTCCATCTCTTCAGCCTCAGGAGCAGTCTTAACCTATGTGTATAATAATAAGCCATTCAAAGTCCATTTAATTGTATGTCCAGTTAGCAGAATAATAGTAATGGGTCCTCCCATAGGGCCTAATACCATAGCCATAGGTTTTTGATCCAACAATGGTACCCGATATGGGTCTCATCTTATGGCACAAGACTTATGTCCAATCAGAAAGTGGTTGGTTACTCCAGTGATGCTTGTGCCACTGTTACACATGTGAGCTGTCTTCCAAAGTCAGGTAACTCATAGGGTTCACATGTGGGTAAGATTGATGATTGCTTTTCTCCTTCAGTAGTGCGTATAGTATAGCACCTTCTAACACCATGAAAGCTACCCCTAGGGATGATACTTCCAGATCGGTATCAGCTTATTATTTCCATGTTTTGTGACTGAAATACAGAATTTCTTCACCAATTCAGTTCTACTTAGAGAATAACCAATAGCATCAGCAAGAGTTTATAATGTATAGCAGTCTATGACACCTCAATGGTTGGCAATACCAAGAGAGGTAACTAATTCATGGCGGGGGGATTCTAATGTGTTTGCCTAGGGCATTGCTGTCAATCCATCATCAGGCAGCTCCATTTTGATTCTGTGTGTGTGTGTGTGTGTGTACATGCACATGCATTAGGAAACTTGTACAGTAAATAGTATGTTCACACATTATTTTTTAAAGGTCTTCAGTGCTATATATTTCTCCCCACATCCCTTTCTCTAGCTTGTGATCCAAATCCCCACACCTTTTAACCCTTTCTGTTCCATTAATCCCTTTAAGCCTTGATACCATTCCCTTTCATTTCTCCTTCTTTGAAATCTTCCCCGCCCTACTCTCTTACTGGTTTCCTCGCCTCTGTGGATGTTCCAAGTAAAACATAAATACCTAAAAATTCAAAACTAGCACCCACATTCAATCTACAAGTTTGATCACATAAGTGATCTATATAATATGTATCATTCTAGATCTGGATTGCCTTACTCAAAACGATTGTTTTCAGCTCCATTCATTTACCTGTGAATTTCACAATTTAATAATTTTAAGATATCATAGTTTGGTATAGATGGTAGTTAAAAAGTGATGACCTTTGAAAGAGCCATACTTTGCTTTTCTGGGTGAAATAAGAATTCCTCACATTTGGAAATTAAATAATCCTTAACATATATAATATCTTGAGATTTAGAACAATATTTCAATGTTATCGTTCTTACTATTTTATTAACAGAGAACAGTACTGAAATGTTTTAGTTCGATGTAGATTAACTTTATAACCACAAAGTAGTCATTTGGATGGTATTGGGTGTTCAAGATAAGCTTCTATGATTCTGAAATATAAGTGGCTCTTCATCTACTCTCTAAGGAATAGAGTCTGGTGTTATGAAAATTATGATGAAATAGTTACCTTGGAGTTGAAAAATAGAATAGAAAACATTCCACTTTTGCCCTGGTTGAAGTCTTCTAAGACTGCCCATTTAAAGATTGTTGATGAGAGGGAAACATATTCTGTGCTTAAATAAGCCTGGAATTCTAACTTCAGACATAGTGTCCTACCAAGAAGTAGACCTTACAGTTTGTGAACATGAAGACTATATTGAACATGGTGATGATGTTGTTAGTATGATTAGTATGATTAGTATTAGTTAGTATGATTAGGTTGTTAGTGATGATTAGGTTAGTATTTGAGATTTACAAAAACAACTTTTAGGTCTTGGCAAGACATAATGAATAAAAGATAAAAGAAAAACTGTCTACAAAAGTCATGCTAAATACAGAAGTAATTATGCAGGTTACTTTGCTACAGGCAAATCCGGGATACCTAGATTGCTAGTGACACTATGTTTTAATCTGTTCCCCTCTTCTTATATCAAAAAGTAGATTGTATTTTTTCTTTTTCAATGTGTTGATTAACCAGACAATAATTTTTAAATTAGATATAATATCTATATTCCTCTATGGTTATTGACTAAGGAAAGCAGCAGATATTAAATTCAAAGAATATTTGTCTAACAGGAGAAATAATGAACATACTTGTTAGTATTTAGGCTCAATTGCTACAACTAATACATTTATAATGGCAACAGCTATAATAAGGTTGAAAATTGTTTCTCTGCTACTCAGAAGTTCAGAGACTGCCACAGTATTCTCCTTTTTACCAGAGAGCAGAATTCTTTTATGCCGTTGCTCTTAACATATGGTTTTTATATCCTACTTCTACTGCATCAACCATATCTAAGTCATTACCAATGGCAAAAGCAAGGTTATACACACACACACACACACACACACACACACACATACACACATACACACATATCATATTACAGTACAATGAGTAAGGGTGCTATCAGACAATTAAAAAATTGTTGTCATGAGCACACTCTTGATTTCTGCCTTTGGTTACCTAAACCTAATCTGCTAAAAAGCAATCAGCATGTGGTAAAATTTTTGTATATTAATAATTTCTATATACCATAATTATATGGTATATGGTCATCAACAAAATCAGAAAGGGCTTTAAAACAATATATTTAGTATTTGACAAGGACACCCAGACAGGACACCAGACAAATCCAGCACAATGCTGTAGGTTTAGATAAAAGAAGGAAGGGACATGGTGGAGATGCCTTTGTCAGTGAAATGCTTGCTTCTCAAGAATGAGAAGCTGAATTTAGGTCTCCAATACACCCCCAAAGAGTCAGGACTGGGAAGCACGGTTATAGACTCAGCTCTGGGAAGACAAAAGGACCCCTGATGTTTGATAGCCTGCCAGTCTCACTGAATTGGTGAATTTAGGTTCAAACAGAGATTCTGTCTCAAAAGACAAGATAGGGAACTGTTGAAGAAAATACCCAGTGTTAACCTCTGTCATCCAAAGGCACATACACACATATGTACACATACAGACATACACTCACACACACACACACACACACAGCACGCACGCATGAATGCATACACAAAAATATACATGCATGCATGCATACCCACAAATGTGTGTATATATATATACATATATATATATATATATATATATATGTTCTATATGTTTTTCTGGGTAGGATCTTTTATTACTTTCTGATTCTTGTCTTGTAGGGTGTTTTTCCGGAAATAATGATCACTTTTTGGCTATTCGCCAAAAGAAGAGTTGGAAGCCAGTGTTCATTTATGACCATTCACAAGACATTAAGAAGAGCCTGGAAATCGCTCAAGAGGCATATAAACATAACTACCACGCCCCTTCCGAAGTTCAAATAAGCAAACGTCACCAGATTATTAATTCAGCATTTCCTAGACCTGCATATGACCCGTCTCTTAATCTGTTGGCTGCGTCTGGTCAAGATCTTGAAATAGAAAATCTCCCAATTCCAGCAGCAAATGTGATTGTGGTGGTGAGTACCAAGTTAACCAGTGCTGATGCTGATCCCGATGCTGGTCCTGATGCTGGTCCTGATGCTGGTCCTGATGCTGGTCCTGATGCTGATAATGATGCTGAGGCTGATATTAGCACTAGTGCTGGTGTTCCTCTCTGTGGTTGATATTAGGAGAGAGAGAGAGAGAGAGAGAGAGAGAGAGAGAGAGAGAGAGAGAGAGAGAGAGAGAGAGACTAATTGTGAACACAGCATTAGGTCTCAATGGTTACTTACCAGGGAATTTCTCATTCTCTAATATGGTTTCTTTGCTACTCATTATTTCCCTCCCCCATGAAATAAGATTTTTCTATGTCATCTTCTCATAAACATTATATTAGGAAGGCTTTACTATTACAGCAGACTCTATCCTATATAGAGCTTCCTGCACTCTGTGTAATACATTCTTAAAGAATAGGCCTATTCTCAGCTTGTGTAAATAAGTAGCAATTGCCAAAGACTCTCTTGACTCAGGTTGTAACAAAAGAAGAGACAATTGAAACGGAGAGTTCTTATGGGGGAGGTTAATGAGTAGTGTTCTGTCACCGAAGTAAATAAAATTGGTTGGAAGGCAGTGATCTATAATAATATTCCTAATATCCCTGGGCACACATCAACATTTACATGATACCATAATCCCAGAAGAGTAGATAACCCAACTAGAGTTTCTCAAGCAGTGGAAGTCAAGTTGTGGATAGTCCCAGCCCTGCCTGTATTTTGATGCTAATTCCCCTTTCCTGTGAAGGGCTGCAGAGGAGGTGTGAGTCATTACACAGGTGATTTCTAGTGAACCTTCTGCCCATCTTAATTTGTAAAATAAAGGCCGTAGCCAGTGATTGGGCAGAGGAAGGGGAGGTGGAGATATAAAGGATGGTGGGAAGAGAGCAGGGGGGAGGACGACTGGAGGAAGACAATGGAGGAGGAAGACGATGGAGATACAGACAACAGAGACGATGACGACTGGGAAGGGAAGAGAGAGAGGGCGACAGAGGATGACTAGGAAGCGGGAGGTAGAAGGACAGACACAGGGTCTGGAAAACCCTCAAGTTATAAGGGTCTCATAGCTGGGGAACAGAGTAGTGTAGGGGTATCTGCCCAATCTAGGCTTACAGAATATATTCATAATTACTGAGTTGTGTTTTCATTGATTGGTCATATTTGGGTTGGAGATTTAAATATCTCCCACAACAGGAAATGTTATATGAAAATTCATTCTGTGGTTAAATCTCTTTGTATACCATGCTCTCTCTCTCTCTCTCTCTCTCTCTCTCTCTCTCTCTCTCTCTCTCACTGGTTTGAGGAGGATTGTCATGAGTTCAAAGCCAACCCAAGCCACATAACCAAATAAATCCTTCAAAATAGTTGATGATCACATGCTATGTACATGAACTGAAATGCCAAACTGTATTTAGAAATAATTTAAATTCTCATTTTAAAATTATAACAAAAGCAAGAAACTCATACAAATCTGCAATTAAATGTTTTTCAATTTCTGTTAAAATTCAAATAATTTGGTTTTGGGGCAAATGTAATTCAGTGAAACTGTTTATTTTGTGATAACTCTGATTCAAAGCATGATTAAATTCAACTGCATATATATATATATATATATATATATATATATATATATATGTGCATAAGTATACATATATATAGTCTTTTCCAATGATACTAAACAGGCATCCATTCATTGACATTATTAATAAATACTGAGTATTTATGTAACCCAGGTGTCATTTAGAGTTTCTAGAAAAAGAGATAAGTGAGACAGTGTTTGTTCATGCTTGAGAAATGACTGGGGGGGGGGGGAAGATGCCAGGAATTAAAATAAGGGAATAATAGGAGTCACAAAATGGGGACATAAGAAGAGCTCTTCATGTAGGTTGTTTGATCTCCTGTAAGACTGAAACAATTCTCTTTAAGACCAGCAGATGTTATGAGGGTGTCATGTGCCTGTCTGTGTGGTGAGGATGGGCGAGGCTAACGGTGTCTCTGTATCTGGCAACGGGCATCCTATGCTACTGGTTATTGTAGTTCCCTAGTCATCAAGGCCTATGTTACTATGTGTTACAGTTCAGGAAGGTTGGTCCATTTTCAATGTCACATACTATCTAGTTAATTTCATATTATAGACAATAGGAGTCATAAACTAGAAATTCTGAAAGGTCAGTTTACTTTTAGGCTATGCATAGTTTAGGGATTTATGAAGAAACAGGGATTTGTCTTTTGAGGGATGATGATACAGAGACAAAAAGTGCCTCTGCTGCATGAATTCTGTTTAACCTGTAGCAAAAATAACTTTAAAAATGAAATTTACCTAAGGTTGGAGTTGGAGATACTGTTTGGGGTTACTTAGACTCTTCCTTAAACATGAAAACAAGCAAAACAAACAAAACTCGGTTCCTAAGCAGCCTTTATAATATTTGCACCTCAGTGGGCACCTAACCAATTGTGTAAAACACCCATGGTTCATATATTAACTTTTGCAAGCTAATCGCAACCATGATTGCCAGAACTGTTTTATAGAACTACTTACATTGTTATGGGATGGTAATTTCCTGGGAAAACTGGAGAGATGAGGTTAGCCTTCATATAAATCGATAATGTGCCAATGCTTCTAAAAGCTTCTAAAATGCTTTAAAAATATGTGGCATGCATATAAAGATCAGCAGGTTGGTGGGGCATTATTTCCTGAAAAGCAATTTAAGAATAGATAATAGATAATGAAAAAATACACTCAGCAGCAGTTCGATGGCCCTGATAGTGTAACTTGTATGTTGTGCATGTAAGAGTTACACACATGTTTCTATGTTCAAAACACACCTAAATCAACACAATCGACACAAAGACACTGTGCACAAATACTGATCTGGCCCTTTTTTTCCTTAGGGAATATTTCAGTGATACTGATGAATTATTGTGTGGTTTTATACATGTAAGACGAGCAATATCCATACGTAGCAGTCCCTTTGACAGAGTAAATGCCTGAAATGCTTTATTATTGAATAGGTAAACGCTATACTAGACCTCTGAAATGTATATGTAACTTCTAAGAGTTCCCAGACAGATGGGAACAATTTCTATTTTGTCCTCTAATATTTAGTCCATGCTCCTATTACTGAGGTTATTGGCAATGGGGCTTATACTGAGAATTTTAAGAATGATGGGCACCTCCTCTCCTTCCAGATTTCTAATTAGGGCCACAAAAAAAAATTCCTAAAGAGATTTGTCCACAAACGAAATTTATCTATTTCCTTTTTCTTCTGTGATTGAGGAAAATCTATAGTGTATTTGTTCTATGGAAAGCACAACACGATGAATGTGTTTATCCCAACGAATGATAATTACGTTCTAGAAACTCCATGAAGATGCTGTTGTCTGAGCAAATACAACACAGAGGGGAAAATGGAGGGTTTCAAGTCAGTTCTGAGGTAAGACAGATAGGCTTTAGCCGAGCGTGCACTAGAAACTCTATGGCTCCCATCACTGGATTCCCAGGATGATTGTCAGGCCCCTGAGCAGTTCATCAGGAAGAAAGGACCACAGGGGCATGAGCGGCAAGTGGTGGGGTGGAGCCAGGCCCAGGCCTTTCCAGCTCTTCATGCATTATTGAGTCAACAGCAGTATAACCAGACAAAAGCCTGAGAACCTTGGGAGCAGGTGGATCTGTGGAGTGTGACACGGGCTACTATAGGTGAGTGAGAAGAGACGGGGCTAGGGCAGTCACAGCCTGCTTCACAGAGTGTGCCTGGTGTATAGAAGGGAAAAAACTTGGAGAAGCTAAAACAGTGAGACAGAAAAAGAAGGATATGTTGGGAGTTTTTCCTTACTACATTAAGACAGCGGTAAATCTCTGGAAGCCAAAACATTCTTTCCGTATGATGTCCTCATGAGATCCTTAGAATCCTGTGGTTTCTTTCTTGGTCTTTCTTACCCAGACCAGCACTTGGGTGGACTTTCTACAGTTTCTTTGAAAAAATATATTTTAATTATTCTTTGGACATTTCACATATATTTATACACATATATGTGTGTATGTGTATATATATGTATGTGTGAGTGCATGTGTGTATGCACACGCTAACACACATATTGTTTCTTGTGTCTACCCTGTCCTCTCCCTCCAGTTCTACTCTGGATGCCCATCCCCAAGTATCTTCATGACAACTTCTTGTCTTCTTTTCCACTTTCATCTTCAATTTTTAGCCCACTGAGTCCAATTAGTGGTACCCAGGTGCGTATGGCTCTGAGGCTATCCATGAGGGAGAGCATGGACAACTTATCAGTGGCCGTTCACCAAAAAGAAATGGCTTCCCCCACCCCACCCCAGAAGCCACCACCTACCAGTAGCTCTAGAATGAAGCCTCAGGAGCTGCCACTCACCATCACTATGTTTGAATTTTTAACTGTCCTGTTGTAGTATAGGTCTTGTGCAAGCAACTTCAGTTGCTATGGGTTTGTGTGTGTAACAGCCAGGTCAAATCCAGAGGACAAAATGTCTCGATACTTCTCTCCATGTTCCCTGAACCTGGATGGAGGGTGACAGATGACAACACTGTCAGCCACTTAGTCTCTGTACTTGGAAGACTTAAGTGTTTCCTCGTTGACTCATGAGGAGATGTTCCGCCATTTAATATAATGTTGGCTATAGGCATGCCGTTTGAAGCCTTTGTTATACTGGAATATGTTCCCTCTATTCCAAGTTTCTGTAGGCCTTTTAATATGAAAGGATGTTGCATTCTCCAAAAGCCGTTTGTTTCCACTGAGATAACAAAGTGATTTCTGTCCTTTACTCCACTTACGTATTTTGTAACAATCACTGATCAACGTGTATTGAACCGTCCCCACGTCTCAGCTGTGATCATGGTGAATGGCTTTTTGGATGTGTTCCTGGATTTGGTTTGCAAATATTTCATTGAAATTTTTTGTGCATTTAAATTCATCAAGGATGAATTTGTCTGTGATTTTCTTTTTTTCCTGTCTTTATGTGCTGTATGGCCGATTTTTTTTTGCAAATTCTCTTTTAAGAAATTTAACTTGCAAGACTATTGGAGTCTTTAGACTTTACAGACTTTCAGTGACATCTAAAATATATCACTGTGGTTAGAGCCACACTTCAGCTTGTTCTTCTGACCAGCTGATGAGGCTCATTTCGTAAATAAATTACTAATCCTTAGATGAGATTTATAGGTTTTGAGAACTCTATCATCATGGCTTTACTACAGGAAAGAAATGTGTAACATTTACCATGTTATATGATATCTTAGTCAGGGTTTATATTCCTGAACAAAACATCATGACCAAGAAGCAAGTTGGGGAGGAAAGGGGTTATTCAGCTTACACTTCCACACTGCTGTTCATCACCAAAGGAAGTCAGGACAGGAACTCACACGGGGCAGGATCCTGGAGCCGGGAGCTGATGCAGAGGCCATGGAGGGATGTTACTTACTGGCTTGCTTCCCCTGGCTTGCTCAGCTTGCTTTCTTATAAAACCCAGGACTACCAGCCCAGGGATGGTACCACCCACAACAGGCCCTCCCACCCTTGATCACTAATTGAGAAAATGCCTTATAGCTGGATCTCATGGAGGCATTTCCTCAAGGGAGGCTCCTTTCTCTGTGATAACTCCCGCTGTGTCAAGTTGACACAGAACCAGCCAGTACATATGATATAGAAAATAATTGGATTTTTTTCTATAGGAAGATTAACGTAGTCACAATTTTACACTAGTACAGTGAGTGCTCCACAAAATAGAATGATCAATATATACAGCGCTAACGTTCCTCCATGTCAAGGAAGATGTATTAGTTATAGATACTTTGTTTCAACTGACAAAAAATTCAACACAAGCTAGCAAAATGTGTTGGCTGAAGAATGAGTACTTCTGCAGGACATTACACTTTAGGTATGGTTGAGTACGGGCCTGAAACATGAGAGTCATCTCCCAGCTCTGCTTTCCCTGAGGTAGCTCATTCTCAGAATGGTCATCTTCTTTCTCTTAAACTCGATCTATCCTTGCAGGATCGGACTTAGACAGACGGAATGTCTCACAACTTCCAATAACATCCGGGCTTCAGACAATAAGACTGGACTCATTGCATCAACTTAAACCTCAGATAGGATCTACTCCGTGAGCTTCCCCTAAAGCCCTATGAGCCACATTTAGGAGGGGATGCTACCTGTAATCCAATTTGAACACTATTAAACTAGCAAAGGTGGAACACACACCACAAATAGTTTACTGTGTGGTAACCCAGATAATATGGATTTTTATTTTTTATTATTTCTTTTATTCCTGATGTTATAATATAGTTACATCATCCCCCCTCCTTTTGTTCCTTCTTAAATCTTCCCATATACCCCTCCATGCTCACTTTCAAATTCATCATCTCATATTTTATTAATTAAATTGATACGAGTGTGTGCGTATATATGTATGTGCTTGTACTCCTAAGTACATAAATACCACCTACTCCGCCTGTATAATGTCACTCGTATGTATATGGTTTTCGTGATGACTGTTTGGCGGTGGATAACCATTGCTGTGCTCCTCTCCTGGGAAGACCGTTTCCGCCCATCTCATTCCTTCATTCCCTGTAGTTCTTTGCATAGGGTTGATGCCCCATGGACTTCCTCCATCCACATTAGCATGTTAGCATGAACATGCTGCCCATGTTCAGCTCATGTTTAGGCAGTCATGTTGCTGAGATTTTTGGGACATAGCTTCTGACATGTTTAGAAGACACCATCTCACAGCAAATTTGCTGGTCCTCTGGCTCTTACAGTCTTTCTATTCCTTCTCCATCAATGTACCCTGAGCCTTACGTGCAGGCTGTTGACGAAAACATGTTATCCCCTTCAAGAAACAGTGAGAACAGAGAGACAGAGCTTCAGACCAGGAAGCATTTCTACTCAGAATGGATGACAAAGGCCGCCCTGAAACCTCCCCAGAAATTCTTCAGAAAGAGAATAAATTCACTCCGGCATAGGAACAAGGTGCTGAGAATTCATCCTAAAGTCAAAGCTGCTCGTTATAAAACAGGGTGATCTATGCTTTAGTGATATCCATCAGGACTGTTGCATTGTATCCCACCAAAGTTTCAAACCTATGAAACTTCCCGCAGCCTGTTTACTTCTTAAGGCCACGTGAATTTAGAGTTGAAAGCAACAGGGCTTGGGTAGAGGGTAGCAACAGTCTGAGCTCGTTCCTGAGCTAATGGTAGGCAAAATGCAGGCCTTTGAAAGCCTTTTAATTACCATGACTCCAAGCAGATAGTGGTTTTTCTGTAAACAGCAGGGAGGTTGTACATACGAACTCACTGAAGTGGTGACAGTACCTACAAGAAGACCTGCACAAACTCAGACCAGATCAAAATCCCAGAGCGGAAGGCAAAGGTTAGCAAAAAAAAGTCTCATCTGTAGCTGAGACGATACTGGTATTTGATAGCTGCTGGAAAAGGAGGAGGCAGTGGTCCATTTTCTTTAAGGGTGTGGCCTAAGAGCTTTAACAACAAAAATTGGACTCAGGGTGGATGTTGGGGGCAGGAATAAAGTTGGGTGGATAGGGAGACGGGGGTAGACCTGGCAAGACTTGGGAAGAAGGTAAATATGATCAAAATAAATCGCATAATTTAATCTCTAAAAGGAGTCAGAAGTCAAAAGAGTAAATACGAAGTCTACAATGCTATGATGATAAAAAGACAAAGTCTACAATGTAATTTTGACGTTTTAATTTTCGAAGTGACAATGCAAGAAGGCTTGATAAAGAACAACTCGAATAAATAAATCCAAGTATATGAACGGAAGAGGTGAAATCACAAAGATAGCTGAGCTCATATAAGAAGTGAAATAATGACAAGAAACACATCACGGGGTGAAACGTCTCTCTGTTTAAAAATAAATAAATAAAGCTTCCAAAGATGCCCCCTGTCCACCATCCTGCGTACCGCTTAATTGACAGTGTTTCTGGCTGCCTACTTACTATTTTCCAGTTATTCATTTATTTATCCCGTGACTAAAATGTACATTCTAATTCGCTGTGATTTTTCTATCTCCTCTTTCCTGTATCTCCGGCATCTATTAAAGTAACTAATGGGTTTAAGCACTGACTTCTGGATGAAAGAAAAAAAAGATCTGATAATAAAAGAGGGGTTCCAAAGCTTGTAAGTCAAGACTTTATCAAGAGAATAAGATAACTTTAGTACTTATTCACGGGCCATTATTCATGTCATTTTCTTTTCTTTTATTGCATGTATGTGCATGTGTTGGGGGCAAGCATGCTACAGCAAGCCTCTGGAAGCCAGAGATGATTCTGTGGTATGGTCCTCTCCTTCCACCTTTCTACGGGTTCCAAGGATTGATCCCAGATGACGAGGCAGGCCCAGCAAGAGCTTTCTGGGGGCTGGAGAGATGGCTCAGTGGTTAAGAGCACTGACTGCTCTTCCAGAGGTCCTGAGTTCAATTCCCAGCAACCACATGGTGGCTCACAATCATCTGTAATGGGATCTGATGCCCTCTTCTGGAGTGTCTGAAGAGAGTGACAGTGTACTCATATAAAATAAACAAATTAATCTAAAAAAAAGCCTTTTGCACTGTGAGATATCAGTGGTTTCCTCAACATGTGCTCTTGTTTTATTTTTTTTTCTGTCCACATTGAATAAAAGCTAAGTCCATCAAAAATAACTAGAACCTTTCATTTTATATCAGTAACCTTTGGTAAGACAAACGCCAAATAAGTGTTTGGTGGCTGCTTATTTTGATCCCAGAATTCACAGCTACTGGACTTGATCCACAAATATTGAAAGATGGAACAGTATCAGATTTTAAATTGTGAAACAGCCTAGAAACAGAAATTCTGTAATCTGCTTCAGAAATTCGGTTAAACATTTGCCCTTAACCTAACGTAAATGCTATCTATTAAACCTTAAGAGCTCACGTTACTCCCATTTTGATCCCGAATCTTCGTGTTTTGTGAAGCTGTGTGCTCGCTCATGCAGCCACAGATATTCTTCTATCCTTACCGAATAATCTCAAAGTAGAAGTTCCATTCTCGAGCTTGGCATCCTGACAGTTACACGGGCGCCATCTGTTGCTTTTCTCCATTTCTAACCATGAGAGCAGCAAGGAGGATCTGGAACAACCTTTGAAAATGCTAAACGCTAGACTTCAGCGATGTAGATGATATGTCACCACAGCGGACCACGCATGTGAGGTCACCACAGTGGACCACTCAGTGCACCTGCCTGTTTTAGGTCAGGCACACTCAACGGTGGGATGGCTGAAGTTTTAGGAGGCCTGGTGTAATAGTTTATTGTACTAAAAAGAAACTTTGCTGCCTAATTGTACCAAGTTCCCTTGTGGAAAAAGAGTAAATTAACATTATGTTGCTCCAGTTACAAAAGGGGTGTGTGTGTGTGTGTGTGTGTGTGTGTATGCATGCATCTGTATCTGTGTGTTTGTGTCTATATGTGTGTGTGTGTGTGTATGTGTATGCATGCATCTGTATCTGTGTGTTTGTGTCTATATATGTGTGTGTGTGTGTATCTGTGTGTGTCTGTACGAAATGTCCATAAAGTTATAGAATATTTGGAAAACATAAAGAAAAAAGAAAAGGAATTAAAATAATTCTATGTATTTAAATATTAATGTAACACAGCTAGAGATGGATAAAAGGATTAATATATATTCTTTTTTGTTTTTTTGAGAGAGGGTTTGTCTGTGTAGCCCTGGCTGTCCTAGAACTCACTCTGTAGACCAGGCTGGCCTTGAACTCAGAAATCTGCCTGCCTCTGCCCCCCAAGTGCTGGGATTAAAGGTGTGTGCCACCACTGCCTGGCTATATATTCTTATATATGTATGAATGTACAAGTTATTTTAACCCATGTATGTCATCTGATATACAAAATTATGGGTTTTTAACTTTCTTACTAACTTACACACCTTTGTAAGTCCTCATTTCAAGCAACTGGTGGCAATTCCTTAGTGTATCATATGTGGCATTTCTGTGACAAAACACATGGTGAGTGCAGCTTAAGTAAGGAAAAAATTACTCTGGCTCAGTTGGGTTGGATAGTTGATTATGCTAGGGGGGTCATGGGGACAGGAGCCTATAGCCACTGGTCACACTGTGCACACAGGTAGGAAGCAGAGAGTGATGGATGCTGGTACTCATGCAGTCTAGAACCCCACTCCATGGGATGTTACCCACACTCGGGGAGGTTTTCAGTTATAGCTATATGGAAATATCCTGGTAACCTAAAGTGTGTTTCCATGGTGATTTTAAATCCAGTCAAACTGACAGTGAAGATTAATCATCAAGAGTTGTAGAGTGAAGTTTAGTGTATTGACATATTCATACCACATTCTTTAACTTAAGGCAGATAACTCCCAAATAGAGAATTAGAAATAAAGCATGACTAATGTAGTATTCTTTTCATAGCAATTGCTCAATTCTTAGGAATATTTGATGAGCTTATCTCAGGGAAGGGTGTTTTCTCCATGAAAGTTTTGCTCTCTATATATTGAAACTGCATATTATATAGATTTTTAAATTAATTCTTAGTTGGTATACAAAACAATGATTTTAGCTGTGACTTTTTATGCATGCATATAAATTGTATTTTGTCCATATTTGTATCTTCTGTTGTCTTCCCCAGCCCACTGATCTCAAATCTTCAACAAAGGAAGTGTTTAAGCCTACTGACGTAGTAAGCAGGGCACAAATGTTGACATTGTGTCCAGAAAGTATGGCACATACTGTGTTGACACTGGGTCTACCTGTACTTTCCTGTACTTTCTCTGTGACATATTCTGTTTTGTTTGCTTTAAAAATGGGAGGGGAAAGTGCCCGCCTCCTAAAGGTCCAGAGCTTCTTCGAGGAAACACATTGAAGAACGCAGTATGCAGTGTGTTATAGGTGAGCACACAATAAACAATAACAACATAGCAACGTGCCTACACTCCCACATGCTAAACATCAAGATACGAGATAACACAACTGAGACTCAAACTAGCCGCAAATTAACCTAAGATCTGGCACTCATAGACACTGGGAGATAGAAAGCCTCCTTTGGGCAGGGATGCAGGAGATGATTTTAGGAAAGTCAGAGGGTCACTTTTCAACCATCTTCTTAGTCACTATGGAAGAGTAGGTGTGTTATTGATAGGAAAGCTATCTTAGTAAGCTTGGTTTCTTAACCTTATTAGATATCTCTTCCCTCTAAAGTGCTTAATATAATCAGGGAAGATCTATGTTTTGTCTTGGAGTGTTATTGGCACTCTGGGGACTCGGAGAAACTAGATGACAGAAAATCAGCAGTCTCAGCAGGGATTTAAGGCATGAGTTATAATCACTGCCTTCATCAAATTTATCATTTTAAAAACAAATATATATCATATTGATGCAGTCCAAGGAGTCTAGGGACCAGCAGTGATAGAGAGAGGCGCTGATCCTAAAGGAAACTGCTTCCAGGAGGACCAGACCAATGTAGACATGGAATGAGAAAACATCTAGTCAGGTTCTCTTTGCTTTCTCCCGGAGGACAAGAGAGAACAGATTTAGCTCTTAGAGTTCCTAAAGAAAGCTGTTGGTGTCAGAGATAATGTGACACAGCAGAAGCCACAGAGACAAGTTAGGGAAGATTGGCTATAGCATTATCTGTATAAACCAAACACCAAATCCAGCAACCTAGCACAAAGTCGGTCACAACATCACAACAATGGTCCAGTGTTCAGAAGAAAGAACCACCTGCAGAGACACACACTTTGCTATCCTAGCACCAGGAAGGTGGAATCAAGGAAAGAAAAGGAAAGAAGAATAGAAAGAAAAAATAATAGAAAGAAATGTAGAAAACATTTATTTAACCAGTTTCTGAGGACTAAGAAGAAAACCCTTTTCTTAGGACTTTTTTTTTTATATTAGTCACTTTCAAACACATTGGATTCTTTTCTCTACTGAATATACCCACTGGGTTAGGATAACATTAAAATATGTCTTACTTTTGTCATTTATGACTATATTTTCATACAGAAGAAATTGGTAGGAATCTTAAACTTTAGATATTTTCCACATTTGTGTTTTTCGAAAGAAGAAAGTCCAATTCGCTCAGTGTTTATATCCATGTTGTTTCTTTCCTTATAAAAAAGCTTCCATAATTGAATCTCTTAAAATCAGAGAAAAAAGAAAGCAAGCTGACTCCATACCTTTCCATCTAGCCTACATTTCACAAGTTAGTCTTTGAACTGCTACAATGAGACACAAAGAATAACTTCAAAGACAGAAAGAAGAAAAGAACAAAGATACCTCTTTGAGGGATAGGTCAAATGTTCATGGGGAAAATTCCAAGATTACAAAAATCTGCTCTGGAGAAAGCATTCCAGAGCCAACTGACGGGAATTCCACAATTTTGATCTTATACATCAGCATAGTATGAGTGGAGGTTCATGGACCAAACAACTGTCCAGAATAGATTGGGGTTCTGGGTATGTTTGGGTATCTCTAGTTCAAGAAATCCTCAAACCTAGAGAAGTTGTACTATCCGATAATCCTTTTTTTATCTCCATGAAAATATGCCAACTGGTATTAGTGTTTTCTCTCAGAATAAGTTCAATGTGTGTGTGTGTGTGTGTGTGTGTGTGTGTGTATGTATGTGTTGTGTTTTAAACCATTCACTTGAGCTCTTTCTTTTTTTAAAGATACTCTATTTTTTAGAAACTGAGTAGTTGACAGTGACTAGCACAATCTAAACTGAATGAATGAGCTGTCAGGCAAAGTTCTGGATTTAAGTTTTTTTTAAAAAAAAATCCAAGCAACCATTATTTACAGGCAAATGAATAAAAAATATCTGTTACGTGCAACAAGGGATATTGCCATCTATGTCTTAAGTATAACTTTTATAAACATCAAAATAAAATAAAATCTTTAGCTATCTAAATGATGATAATAGACAAATAAAAGATGATAGATTTCTGGTGAGTAGTATATCAAATAAATCATGGGGACTGAAGAAGAACTGGTTCTATCTACAACAGGAATGCAAAGGTTTGAATAGAGACTCAAACCATGCTCCTCAAGAGACTCACTCATTCAAAATAACCCTGAATGCCTTGTGCATTATAGTTTGGAAAATACACTTCAGAGAAACCATAGCAAACACGATAAGATCGTTGCAGCTGTTTTCCCTGAAGGTGACAGGAAACAGACAAACAATATGATTCAAATGAATGATTATGAAAATTCTCACCTAGAGCTAGGAAGAGAACAAGACAGTGGTATGATAGAAGAGAGCACTGGAGACTGTATTATGTTGGGTAATGAGAGTTCCTTCTGAATAGTCCAGGATGCTTAGGGATTGGATCCATGTGAACAGTCCAGGATGCTTAGGGATTGGATCCTTCTGAATAGTCCAGGATGCTTAGGGATTGGATCCTTCTGAATAGTCCAGGATGATCAGGGATTGGTTTTGTGTGAATAGTCCAGGATGCTTAGGGATTGGATCCATGTGAATAGTCCACGATGCTTAGGGATCGGATCCGTGTGAATAGTCCAGAGGGATTGGATTTGTGTGAATAGTCCAGGATGCTTAGGGATTGGATCCGTGTGCAGCTACTCAGCAGAGGTCGTGAGTAGAAGGCTAGCTTTGGAGTCAGCAGAACCTTTAGAATCCCAAATCTGCCCTCACTGTTAGTATTCTGTCTAAACTCCACCTCCACAGTTACCTGGCGACAGCCAGGTATGCTCCTCCCCACAGTTACCTGGCAACAGCCAGGTAGGCCTGCCCACTATAAGAGGGGCTGCTTGGCCCCTCCTCTTTCCCTTGGTCCCTTGACCCTGCCCCTGCAGGCTCGCTGTCCCCTCTCCCCTCCCCCTTCACTTCCCCCTCTCTCCACGTGGTCATGGCCGGCCTCCACTTCTGTCTTCTCTGCTTGCTCTCTCCTGTTCCCTATCTCCTGAATAAACCTCCCCTGGTCTGCTGTTATCTGTCCAAGCTGCGCGTGAAAATCCTTTCACTCACTGATTACATTTACTTCAGTGACCTACTTACTTAACACCTCTTGTTTTAGTTTCTCTATTTGTAAAAAGAAACTGTGGGGGAGGAGGGGTTAGTAACAATAGTCATCCTGTTGAATCGTTCAGCACGGTAGGTACCTAACATTTAGCAAGATCCTTGGGAAAGCTGGCTGCTCTCCCTAATATTTTAGGCCTCAGTGGGAAATAGATCTTTCTGATCTCAATACCAATTACACTTGTGTCTGTCCTGAGCCACTAGTTGCCTTAAAGTTATGTCTTTTAAATGCCGGGAATTGTGTTTTGCTCTTTCTCTTGACCGTTGAGAAGCTGAGAGCCAAATCTGTGGTCAACCTCTAACAAACATAGAGTGCCTGATTTATTCTATGAACTAACCTCATTCCTGGCTGGCTGTTTTCTTTTCTCCAATCGGTTTACTTTCTAATTCAATTTCCTCATTTCCTGGCTTTCTATTGGATTTCATTTTGTATCACATACGCCTTTATAAACCGCTATGAATCATCTGTAACAGGCTCTGTCTAAACAAAGGTCATTCCAACGAAATAGCCATCAGCATGGACAAATGGGATGTGACTGTCACACAGCAGAGAGAGAGAGAGAGAGAGAGAGAGAGAGAGAGAGAGAGAGAATGAGAATATAGTTGATCAGAGAAAAATTATATGGATAATGATTTATTTGGTTTGTAGTACAGCAGGCTACAACTTCAACCCAGCCCTTAAGCCGTGATGGATCTTCATGGCCAATGGACGCTACTTGAGACAGCGGAAACAGACTAAATTTAAAACAGATGCCGTGTTCACATGCGTATTTTGTCACAGATTATCTTTGGGAGGGAGGACAATCAATGTATCTTTCTGAATCTCTCTTTCTTCCTTTTTAATGGGAATTATAGAATCTAGCCTGGGTGCCTAATTTGGGTCTTTCTGGGATCAGTGAATTGTGTAATGCATAAAGCACTGTGATGATGTCAGCTATTGCAGTTGTGATGGTGGTGCAGGCGGCAGCGGCGGCGGCGGTGCTGAGGCGGCGGTGGCGGTGGCGGTGGCGGTGACGGTGGTGGTGACGGTGATGGTGGTGGTGATGATAAACCAGCAGTCCTAACGCTGTAACCCTTTAACACAGTTCCTCATGTTATGGTGACTCCCAACAATAAAATGTATTTCATTTCTGCTTTAGAACTGTAATTTTGCTACTGTTATGAACTGTTTGCCTTGAAAAAGAAATCTTTGTCTTGTCGTTCAGATCCATAAGGTACCCTTTACACTGTAGTTTAGATAAACCACACCCTAAGAGTTGTGGATCACACAGCTCACATAGCTACAAAAACCAAACCAAACCGTCTCTGATTACCTCATCTCCCTGCTTGCATACTGGGTTTGTTGATCCAACTGGCATTCCGTTTCTCCATTTCAAAGCTGGACACCTCTACACTAGTTTAGTCTTGGACCTCACATGTCACCACTAGCTGCTGACAGCTTTCCATGTTGCCGTGAGCTATCTTCTCACGAAATATCTACATTCCACTCTTCGCTCTTGAAAACCTAAACATCTTTTCCATCGGCCAAGATGTGCTAATACGTGCCATATGTTTGCTTGCTGTCACTTGCTTCCTGCTCTGGTCTCTCTTTCCACCGAAAATTTCATGAAGCAAAATAGCACTACGGCTGTACTTACAGCGGCTAAGATAGCTGCTGGTTAGAAGGAAGACAAGGGAAGAAAGGTGTTAGTCATCCAAGTCTCAGGAGCTCCCCAACTTCTTACAGAAGATAAGATTTGACATAGAGCCTAGGTAATTGATGCTTAGCTTTGTAACTGTGTAGGGAAGCTTCCACGTTTCCATCAAATGTCTCCAAGTAAATATGTAGTCTAGGGGTTGTTGTTTTAAAAATTGAGCCATATTCAGTAACTTGCTTTCTTTAATATTTCACAGATATATATGTATTGATAGAAATATAATATAGCTTACTCCTAGATAGCTTTTTCTGGTCTGTAGATATTGAGTTTCCTATGGCTGTGCTTCTTCACAGTCAATGGGCTTCCGTATTATTTGAAGTGTACTTCCATATGCATTTGATGTTTATGTCAGAAAACTGCTAAGATACTCAACTTTTTGTATATTGCTGTAGAAAAGAAAAATGCATGCTTGTATGTATACATATATATATATATATATATGAGTATTAAATATATGTATATATGTGTGTATTTATATATAACTTACACATAAATACATATTTATACTTTCATATGCATGATATATATGCTGTATTTTTAAAAGACATATTATGTAATCCAAGAAATATCTCCTTAATATATTACCAAGTTCCTATTCCTGAAAAGTTGGAGGAATTCTCTTTTCTACCAAAAGTATGCAAAGGTGCTGGAATTATTGTCTCTTTAAAACATGTTCGCTGATCATGGAAGTGGAAATTCTGCCAAATTGTTGCTTGCATTTGCTCTCCTCTGTCAGGAAACAAACAAACAAACAAGTTCCATTCGTGTTCATTAGTTCCTCGGCAATCCATCTTCTCTCCCTGTGATTTTTTGCACATGTGGTGCTAGGAATTGGGTCTAAACCCTTGAATATGCTGGGCAATCATCCATTCTGCTACTAGTGACCTCAGCCGTATAATTGGTATTTCAAAACAGCACATGCCTTTTGTAGTATGCTTGCACCAACATTTATTTAAACATCCATCTATAGTTCATAATTCAAATAGCTTCTACCTTTGTTCTGAGCCCTATAAAGAATACTGTCAACATCTTTGAGCCTATATTGGTGTACTGACGTGTTTCATTTTTTTACGTAAAAGATTCTCAAAACTGAGGTTGCAAAGTTGAAGTAACATATACCTGAGGTGTTGTTGTTGATGATGATGATGATGTTGTTTTTCCAAAAGTTAACAGTGCTTTGCGTTTCTACCAGCAAGTACTAGCTAGAGTGCCCAGTATTTATTTTAAGCAACAGTGCATTTCAGTGTGTGTGTGTGTGTGTGTGTGTGTGTGTGTGTGTGTAAGTATATATGACTAATAGCTATACTTTTAGATAAGGTAGATGAGATTTTCTAGTTTCTTGAAGAAGCTTCTGAAAATAATTGATCCCCTCTATAGGATTTAGATCATTATAATATGGTCTGCTGGCTTTGTATGTTTCTTAACCCCTTTCTAAACATCTCAGTGTCATTGCTTATATGCCTGACTCCAATTACTTGTCCTTTACACCTATACACTACCTAATTAGTTACTTACGATATGTGTTTGAAGTTGGGACTTAAAACCCAATGGACAATATTTGTTCAAAATGTTGGAACATTAGTCAACATGACTTTTAATGAGAAGCCTAAAGAGTACAATTTATTATGTTCGCTTGATATTTTATCAGTCATTCAGTTCTCATGGAAAATTTGCTTTCCAAAGATATCCCTAACTAATAAGGATCAAATAAGAAACTTGGCTTCTAAATACTCTTGCCAAACTACCTATGGCATTAATAGTCTTAGAATTCATTTGTTACATAGAAGAGAAACTTATTAACCTAATTAGAAAAAGATAGTGATCTCCATTATAACATGCTAATGGATTCTCTGTGTTCCATGTTGATATTCACTCCCCCTACATCTTGCTGCCATATCTTGACAATTTATGAACGTCTAGCCATTATTGATCGACTATATCCTCTTCCAAACCTATCTCATTTAGGGATTGTCACTGTCATACCTTTGTATTTTCCCTAAAAGTAATGGAATAGTTATTTGGAGAGGACTGGGGATGTGGCTCAGTGATAGAACATTTGCCTAGCATGTGTAAGACTCTGGGTTCAATCCCTAGCACTACAAAACAATAAATAAATAATCACAAAAATTGTGTAATTGTATGAACAATTGTAAGGATACCTCTGCAATCCTTTCTGTGGAAGACATTTAGAATGGCCAACATGTCATAATCATAAGTTTGAACTCAAACAAACACTCCCACTGTCCATGTGCTAACCATCCTCATATTTATGAAGACTATTTCACATGCTGGTATATGACCTTTTATTAAATAAGAACAATTTTATGTGTGTGAAATAAAACACTATAGCTGGACAGAATTCCCACTTATATCCATAGTTCTGGTGACCTTAAAAAAGTAAATGACCTTTAAAAAAAAATCTCTCACTCTAATTAACACTGTTCATGATTTTTATGGAGCATCTGTAGGTCTGATTTATATAAAAATAATCAGTGCATAGTTAAAAACAAAGTTACTAAATTTAGTTTCATTACTTATAGTGTCCAGACAAATGAGGTCTATCTTTTCAAAATTAGGGTCAGAAACTACTCTGGAGGCCAGTACTGCTACCTCTCCAATCTCTACAAGTTTTCCTACTGATCATGATATACCTTGATCATGAGGTGATAAGAGACCCTCTGCTATGCCGGGCGGTGGTGGCAGACGCCTTTAATCCCAGCACTTGGGAGGTAGAGGCAGGTGGATTTCTGAGTTCGAGAGTTCGAGGCTAGCCTGGTCTACAGAGTGAGTTCCAGGACAGCCAGGGCTACACAGAGAAACCCTGTCTCGAAAAACCAAACCAAAAAAAAAAAAAAGAGACCCTCTACTACATATATATATATATATATATATATATATATATATATATATGTACACATATCCCTAAATGAGATAGGTTTGGTAAAGGATGTAGTCATCAATCAATAGCGGCTATTAAAACCCACCCAGAAGTGTCAAATATTGTAGATCTGGAAGTGTAGCCAGTGGGAGAGTGCTTGTCTAGCCTGCATGCGTTTCTAATATCAGTTCCCAGCACAGCAATATATATTTTATCTAACAGTTTGTCCAGAACAAAATTCCACCATTAGAGCAAGATTTGTTCTAGCAATGGTGCTAAATTTTCCAAAATATAGTCTTAACTTTTATTTTTTTATTTTTTAAAGGTTTATTTATTTAATGTACATGTGTGCTTTGTTTTCATGCACACCAGAAGAGGGCATCAGATCCCATTATTGATGGTCATGAGCCACCATGTGGTTGCTAGGAATTGAACTCAGGTCCTCTGGAAGAGCAGCCAGTGTTCTTAACCACTGAGCCATCTCTCCAGCCCTTAACTTTTATTTTAATTGTCTAAGAATAATTACATGTATATCTGGAGTACATTATGATTTTATATATCATGGAACATGCCATCCAAAGTCATTTGCTTTTGCAGCATGCTGTGTCGATTTTGGTTTATGGTGTACATTTCATTTCTACACTGGAAGGGCCAGAGATTCTGAACCTTGTTCTAAAAGAACAAATTTGACTTTATGTGCCTTTCCCTACGAAGATGAAGAGAACTAGGCCTGGAGAATTCTATCAACATCCCACGATAGGTCAAAAGGGTCAGGAAGACTCTAGCATCTGTAATATAAAGAAGAAATGGAGGATAACACCAACAGCCATGCAAAAGAGGGCAGGGGAAAGCCCACGAGGTCGCAACCCTACACAAAGAACTATAGGCAACTGAGGAAAGCTGGGAGCCAGAGAGATGGCCACGGCCAAGGATGAGCACACCAATTGATAGGTTCTGTCAAATGGTTATCCCTGAAAATGTGTACAAGTAGCGCTATATAGCATGAGCCAGTTATATATAGTAATGTATATATTCATATACACGCAGTAACACTTAATGACAAAAGCAGCCATAAATTTGAAGGGCAATGAGCGTGCGTATATGGAAGGGTTTTGAGGGAGAAAAGAAAAGGGAGACAGTATAATTATTATAATTATATTATAATCTCAAAAATAAAAAAAAGAAGGCACAGGCTCCTGAGAGACGGGAGAGGGAGTTAACGGCAGTCTCCTGAACTGAAAGGAAGGAAGGTGAGCTTATCAGACTCTAAACCTGAGGCTGAGTTAGCTGCTGCTAGGTTTCTTACCATTTGTCTGGGGAGTTACCTCCTCAGTCTTTGAGCTAAGGGCGTATGTGGACGTCTATAGGGATCTATTTACCCTCAAAGCACAGCCTTGTCGTGTCCTACAGACCTTACCAATGGCCGGTCTTTCTTGATTCACTGAGTGCCTTCTCTGCATCCCCAAATCCTTAACTCTGGTGTCAGACTAAGATTCCAGATTCTACTACCCATCTCTACCTCACCTTAGTTGCATCTTTGGTCCATTCCAAGAAGCATTCTGTCCACTACCGTTTTCTTTGGTTTCCTTTCGTATTTTAAGGATGACATCCCTGAATTCTTGCTGCCTTAGAGATTCTCTGCTCAAGACTATAATGCCACTGTGAATGCCCCGGTGAAAAAAGTCATCACTGGTCTTTGCACAGTCCCCAGGCTGCAGCATACTACAGGCACACAGTCGATAACCTTCTTTAACAAACACCACAACAGCAGACGCTTTGGTTGTCAAGATGGCTTCAAGACATTGGGGCTTCGTAGCAGCTGCTCATTCTTCTGATATTCAGGCTGTAGTATAGACCTAGCGGGGCAAGGAGGTCAGCAGCAACTACGCTCCTCGCCTACTGTCCTTGAGGAAATAGGGCGTGGAGTTAAAGCTGGAAGGTTTTTGTTGTTTGTTCCCCTTGCGCTGCTCATTTGTAAGGCTTTGTAGGGAACCGTGTGGTAACCATAGTCGCTGCTACTCTCTGCAAATAGAATGAATATACCTGGCCTCATTCACTTACGTGTACTTTAGATAGCTATGGTTACAATAATGGTTCAAAACCATATCATGAACCTGTATAACAGGGAATACTTGTTCACACAATTTTGTCAGGAAGAACAATCTATAGATGTCAGAAAACTTGGTGTTAATCCTCAGATATCCTTTTTGCTTGTTTGTTTTTTGTTTTGTTGTTGTATGTTTTGTTTTGTTTTTCAAGACAGGGTTTCTCTGTATAGCCCTGGCTGTCCTGGAACTCACTCTGTAGACCAGGCTGGCCTCGAACTCAGAAATCCGCCTCCCTCTGCCTTCCAAGTGCTGGGATTAAAGGCGCACACCACGACTGCCTGCTCAGATATCCTTAACAGAGCAGAGAATGCAGAATGTCACTCAACATCTTAATATTACAGATTAACTCTTGCATGGGGATATTTTCTTTTCAGCCTGACTCCCAGCCTTTGATCCACTGTGTAGGTTAGACACCCCTAATCATCATGGCTGTGTTCTTTCTATTTTCTCTCAGGCAATGTTTTCAATCCCGAGAGGGAAAGAGGGGACCATTTCGCTCTTCTCAGAACTATCCCACAACAGTCAGTTAATATTCAGGATCTGTTTTATTCCAGATAAGACCTTTTTTATCCTCATCTCCACACCTAGACACCAGCTGTCACCAGGTCGGAGATGGATAGACGTTCCATGGATGAGTAAATGATGGTAATGATGGTTGAATTTATAATGTCATTCAGCATTTATGAGAACTTAGCTATAAATGAACCTTACATCTTTACTCTACATAGTAAAAGTAATTTTATTAAAAAAACAGTTTCAGCATGGATGCCTGTCTTCATTCAGACACTAGAGAAACAATAATATTGGTTATGCTCTTGGGTGCAGCTGAGGGGTCCAGAAAAAAAATTACTGAACCAAAGACACCTTATTCTTTGCTGACCAGAAACTTATAGTATGGCCTGTTTCAAAGAGCATGACCAAGAAACAAGCTTAACCATCTTGGGGTTCTTCCTTTTGAGATCTAAACCAAGAGAAATGGTACATGTCAGAACAGTAGCAGAGACTTGGACAGGTTGGTTACGCTAGGCACTAGGAACAAGTTGCCATTCTGGTTACATACTAGAGGAAAGGTACAGAATAATATAGCCAAAGAGTCGGAGGAGAGTTTTCGGCTCCAAGCTGCAACTTACACTAGAGATGTCCATTATTGATGCTGATAAAAATTATCTTTTTTTGTATACACACAAAAACTTTTCTCCTTTGTCTTTGATTTGGAAATGCTGTTGGGTTCTTTTATGACTAAAATATTTCCCTGGAACGTGGCTTTAACTTACGATCCTATTTTGGCAGTGAAATTTAACAAAGATGGGAGGAGATATTTGTAGGACAACAGTGCTGTGAACGAGGTCACCTAAGGAGCTGAGGACTGAGTGTTGGCAGGACAATGTCCCTGGAAATTATTCTGAACACAATTTGGAGACTTTTTGACATTGGCCATTCTTCAAGGTGTGAGTGTACTTAAGCCCTTAGCTTCTAAACAGAAAAATAGTAATAAAAATACCTGAAAAATACTCTACCCACTTATAAATAAAGGCAAACTATGGCTCTTGGTTCACTGAAATCCCTGGACTGCAACAGATCCCATTTAAACAAAATAAACTATTGAAGTTTAATTGTATATTTTCAGGAGTCCACCTGCTAAATTTGAAGGAAGGAATGCTTTGCTTCAGAATGTACTTCCCAGAATAGCTACCTCTGAAGCGGATATAATCTTCATAAAATAACCTCAGCATTAATTTTTCACAAATTAAAAAGCATGCTAGAAAATGGTGGAACACCGCATGAAAGTAGGACAGTCATAAATGATTTATGGCTTCCTTGTTCACCGGGACTTTTTGAATCTTAATTGAAAACTGGTATGGGTAGATTGTTGAAAACAGTAAATTGGTTATTCTGACAGCAGACAACTTTCATTAGTGAGCTAATTAATTTTATAAGGCTGAGAGCCTCCTATACTAAACATACTTACTCATGTTTGGACGTGGGGCTTTATTTGATTGTAGTCTTCTGGTCAATGCAAATTGCTTTTTTTTCTTCATTTTGATCAGCATTATTTAGACACAGTATAACTTGTACTAGCTATGAAAGCAAAGGCTAAGCCTCTCCTAAGAAATGGCAATTGAAAAATAAGGTCTATTCCACCGCTGTCTCAACCTCAGCTCAATTCTCCTGTCTGTTTTCAGATTTATTAGATGCTTATGGATGAATCATTGCTCTGAGAACCTTGGCCGTTTCTTGCATCATAGATAAGAGGCTTGTGCAAAATATAAGATTACTAAACACCTTAGTTTTTCCTACAATAAAAATGATCAAACCTACAGTCTTGACTTTATGGTACAACCTTATAAAAGTAGGTGATAGTTTGTATATGCTCGGCCCAGGGAGTGGCACTGTTAGAAGGTGTGGCCCTATTCAAGTAGGTGTAGCCTTTCTCAAGTGGATGTGTCACTGTAGGTGTGGGCTTTAAGACCCTCAGCCTAGCTGCCTTGAAGTCAGTCTTCTCCTAGCAGCCTTCAGTTCCTCTTGCACCATCCCTACCTGGGATGCTGTCACGCTCCCGCCTTGATGATAATGGACTGAACCTCTAAACTTGTAAGTCAGCTCCAATTAAATGTTGTCCTTATAAGAGTTGCCTTGGTCATGGTGTCTGTTTGCAGCAGTAAAACCCTAACTAAGACAAAATAAAAAGATTTCATTGTCATTTCACACTGTTAGAAGTTACATTGACTTAGAAAAGTGGCATGGGTAGGTTCCCATCCCAGGTCTATATGGTCTCTGCAGCCATGGGTAGTTGGCTAGGTTTATATACCAAGCATGAACTCTCTCCTATTGGGTAGGCCTTAGGTCCCACTAGACAACTGTTAAGGTTACCCTCAAGATAAAAGTGCTGCTAATTGCATCATTGGGGATGTTTTGATGATCTGGTCACTGGGATAGAACTATGAATTGCCCCTCTCCTTTGGCAGCTTCCTAGCACTATCCATCCAATGACATTGGACATGCACATAATAACAAATAATAGAGACAGTGAATTTGAGAGGTGGGGACATAGGAGGAGGTTGAAGAGAATGGAGGGCTGTTAGTAATGTAGATACAATGCCTATGTATGAAATCCTGAAAACAGTCCTTTCTTTTAGATGCTGTGAGAGATTTAGAGAGACAGCTGTCAGTCAAGTGCTTGCCTCATAAGCATGAAAGCCAAGTTCAGATCCCAAGCTCCTATGTAACAAGCCAGGCATAGGAAAAAGTACCTATACCTTAGCACTGGGGAGGTAGATTCCTGAGGTTTACTGACTGGTAGCCTTGCTGAATTACTAAGTTCTAATTTCAGTGGGAGATCTTACAAAGAGTAGGGTCAAAGGTCATTAAAGTAGACAACTAATGTTAACCTCTAGCCTTCACACAGATGTGCCCACACACATACACACACACATGCATACACACATGAGTACATAAAAATTCATATACACATGAGCATACACACATGCATACATACATGAGCACATATACATATATATACCACAAACACACACATATACACATGAGCACATACACATGTAAACATGCATGAGCACATACATATACCACAAACACACAGATATACACATGAGCACATACACATGTATA